>NW_009200959.1:19102-35884 GCF_000690835.1 Fulmarus glacialis | reverse complement strand
CCCCCCGCCCCCGCCAAACATTAAATGCCACCCCGTGCTTCAGATAAATAAGAGCCTGGCTCCCATGTGTTTTTGGGCATGCAACAATTCAGAACCGAATACTGCTTTTACCTGGAAGAGCTGTGCAGGACCTATTTGAGTTGTGAAGCTGGTGCCTTTAAGCACACATTCTTTCTCTGTCTCTCTTTCTCTTTGCCTGAGGCCCAGTAATTATATTGGTATTTTGGGAAAACACAGACAGACCCCCACACAGACATACAAAATCTCCCGTCTGGACTGCTTTTTATTTCTTGTCACGGAGAGAGGGAGAAGGGCATGACTAGCTTTCAAAACTGATTGCCTGTATGAGGGACTGAAGCAGCAGGAGGGATGAACGTTATTAATGCCAATTTGCAGAGTCAGAGAGGATTCTAGAAGGTGTGGGATGCTCCACATTTCTCAGAAGCCTGATTTTCCTGGATGGGAAAGATAGCTAGTAGGTGATT
The DNA here is from genome assembly GCF_000690835.1 of Fulmarus glacialis. Classification (NCBI taxonomy): domain Eukaryota; kingdom Metazoa; phylum Chordata; class Aves; order Procellariiformes; family Procellariidae; genus Fulmarus; species Fulmarus glacialis. The sequence continues at coordinate 35,399 of NW_009200959.1, read as the reverse complement.
AAGGACTTGAAACCTTATCACTGCAGTTTGTGGAGTCGCCTTTCTTTATGCAAGTAAGGGCAAATCTCCCTAGCTTCCTGTTTTCATTCTCTTTGTTCTGATCCCTTTCCCTTTGCTCAGTTCCTCAGTCACATCTGCTGTGGAAATCTTGTCTCCAGCTGGAAGGACGAGATGTATGGAAACTTTCCAAAGCTGTATGTCGATGACAGCATAGGGGGCTCAGCTGAACAACAAACATCATTTTTAAATACAGCTAAATGCAAGGTTATTCATCTAGGAATGAGAATTACAGGCCATATTTATATGATGAAGGTTGTCTTTTAAAAAGTGTGACTGAGATGAAGGACTGAAGGATCAGAGTGCAAAATAATTGCAACATGAGCTCTAAGGATGATGTAGTAGCAAGACAAGAGCCTATGCGGTCCTTGGTTGTGTAAATAAAGATCAATCAGAAGCAGAGGTGCTGTTACCACCTTATGCAGCGAGACTGTACACGGCTTTTGTATTTAAATCAAGATTGTCTGGGAAGCAGGAATTCTGTTTTGCAGGGTGTTTCAAGGCATAGTCACTATTTTTAACCCTGCAAACCGAAATTGTTTGACTTTTGTTGTGTGAAAGCTAGAGAGCACAAAGGAAGTCAAGCTAGCCTGTAATAAGTAGTGGTACCACTCCCCTGGGACACCATGGGCTTAAATTCAAGAGGCTGGACTGAGTCCCCCACGGGGTGCCTTGGAGCCTGGGTACATCTTGGCACCTGGTACATTTGAGCCTCCTTGACAGTCCCAAGCCGCAGCAGCCTCCTTTCCCTGCCACTGCAGCGCTCACATCCCGCGGGAGTGCTGCAGCAGGGCTTGGGCGTGTTTACCCTTTTGGACAACCCCTCAAAGGGACACCCAGGATGGTGGTGCTTCCTACTGGGTCACGGCTCAAGCTTTACGGTTTTCTGCTTTGCTGGGTTTGGATCAGGGATCTGAACCTGAGATTTTCATGCCAGGAGTGGTGCCAGGAGAGGTCCTTTACAGCACATTATGAACTACTGTTTTCTCAGTTTGGGTCCACTGAGCTTCAGTGAGTTACAAAAACTGCAATAACTCCAACTGGAGACAATCAATGTAGAGCACTGCTGTTTTAGTGATTAGGTCAATCCCTCAGATTACGGGAGTTAAAGATTCAAGATCCCTGCTTTGAACTGGGATGACTTGAACATGTGTCAGCCATATCCCTGGAAAATATTTTCACTGTTGGTCTAATTCTGAGGCAGTTCAGAAATCTCCTGTAAATCATTATGTTTCCATGGAAAGCTTTGGCTTTCGGTGAGAAAAGGTGTTTCAAATAAAAAAGTATTCACAAAATTCGTATTTTAAAAAGCATATTGGCAAACTGAAATGTCTAGAAAAGAGCTCAAGAAATACTGGAGTCCTGGAAAATCTCCTTTACTACAAAAACTCATGACATTCAGTCTTCTTAGTTTATCTTAAGGTAAATGGTGCCTGTTCACAGTAGGTAAGTGCCTATAAGAGGAACAGATTTACTAGGAGACAACATTTTAACCTTCTGAAGGCATAAAAAACTGCAAAAAATCTCTCATGGCTGGGAGTTAAAGCTACTCAAATTCAGAACAGAAATCAATGGCAAATGTTTAAGATAAGGATAATCAATCACTGAAGCACCTTTTAGAGAAATGGATTATATCTGCCAGCAACAGCTGTCATTAAACCAGGATTATTTTAAAACTGTCTCAACGTTCAGCAGAAAGTTTTTCTACAAAATAAGTTTAATTCAAGTGGAATTTCTGAACTTGCTGTAGGAATCACTCGATGGTATCCCATGGTCTGTCTTATGCAGAAGGTCAGACTAGGTGATCATATTGATCTTTTCTAGATAAAGTTTTGCAATTACTTCTTCTGTCTCATAAGTTACTGTGAATGATAATAATAAAAAATATTAGGTCAAACAAAATGATTTCTCACTAGACTACCTGTCAAAATCTATTTAAATTAAACAAAGCTTGTTTTTCCATTCCTTTCCTTAAATTTTCCACTTACTAAAGTATAGTTTACGTGATTTTTCAAAAATATTGCTTTCTTTTGACATTTTCATGAAAATATTTCAATTATTCATTCTAAAGCTTTGGCTTTCTTCTTTCCCGGGTATAATTTTTGAGAAACTTTAGACAAATAGCTTTGCTTGACTCAATTATGTATTTTTCATTCCAGCACTGAAAGAGTCTGTACCTTGTCATCTGACCTCAAATGGCAGGATTTTGAGAAAAGAATCTGAACTTACTCTCTAGTACTTTTCCCCGTACTGAAGGGCACGCAGGCCCTGGGCTTACATGTCAGCTTTCTCCCTTGAAGATTTGCTAGCAGTCTTAGTTGTAGAGAGATGATAGAAAAAAATTGTAGATTCTTGTTTATATGGATGTTCACTAGTTATGCTTAATAAAAAGTAGCAAACTGCCATGATAAAGGCAGATAAATAGCTGACGGAGGCAAATTAGTATCAGATCACCTCACTGCTGGATAGGGTTATAGCTGGCTACAAGAGAACACTAATGCTGAATCTCACCAGTATCAGTGATGATTTCTGCACAGGAAATAGATTATTCTGCCCAATTTCATTCTCTTTTCATGGAGATTTTATAGGACGGTTCCAAAGGATACGCAGAGATGTACCCATGCAACTTTCCCCAGAGATGAAAGAGAAAGATTATGAGAAGATTTTAACCATAAATGTATGATGATTTGTTTTCAAAACATCCTCTTCTCCATTTTCTACTAAGCATGCCATAGTGAGAAAAGGTCCCAGGAATATGGAGAGGTGGTGTACCTAAAAACAGAGAGATGGCATTCTGGAATGGCATCCCTCATGCTTTCTTACTGTGTGGTGAATCTAAAGCACTGTTAAAAATACATTTCTTTTGAACGTTCCTTTACTTAGTGTAAAATGAGAAGCTTGCAAATGGATTAAGTTTCAAGGAAAGTTCAGTACATGCTTTGGATTATCTGTCTCTGCCTGAACTGTTGTTTTATTTCTAAAATAAATAGTGCCATCTAAAAAACATCTCAGCTGGAAGACTGTAGTAATCACCTAATCTCATTATTTTCAAAAATTTGCATGCTGTGACTTCAGAAGAGAAAAAGGGTTCAGAATCCACCTCCATTTGTTTTGGCATCCCATTTCAGATAGTCCTAAAGATGAACAGGGGTCTCATAACCCCTGAAACTTAGTTTTCGAGGAAGATTGCTGCCTACAAAGAAGCGAGTTCATGTTCAAATGCAGCCTCTTGCACAGTGAGAGCATCACACACTGGCATCTCCATGACTCCAGAAGCCTGTGCCCCCCAGCACAAGGCGAAGAGTTGCCACGAGGTCTTTCCTTGAGATGAAAGCCGAGGGATGGGAGGAGAGGAAAGAGGAAGGGTGGCAGGGCTGGGGAGGGTTGGGTGAGATCAAGAGCTTAATTTTAATTCAAAAAATAATGCAGAGCGATGAAACCTGAGTTGATTCGTCATCTCAGCTACCAGGCCTGTTTCAGTGTGTAATTCTTATTAGCCTACTTTGTGTTTGTGGTCGGCTGGTAAATCAGATTACAGAGCTGCATATGAACATCCCTCTTCTAGGGCTGGAGAGAAGAAACCCCTTTGGATCCTGATTTGAAGAGCCTGAAGCATTGGGCAGGTGGCGGAGCACCCTGGGTGGCAGCCTGGGGTCCCCAGCTGGGAGAGACGCCTGTGAAACTCCTCCATGGGAATGATTTATCATTGCAATGCATTTCCCTCCGATTAAACAGCAGGCAACAATCATCTTCAGCTGCAGACACATTTGTAATGGTGAATGTGTCATGAGGAATATACTGCCTTCTCAGAGCACTGAAAGAAAGCGTCACTTTTTTCTAGGCTACTGCTGTAGTTATTTTGTTGGGTTTGAATTGCTCCCAATATACGTCACGGATAGGAATGGACCTTCTGGGATGTGTTCAGATGCAGACCTTCAAAACATCTGTCTACCTCATTAATAAACTCAGAGCCATGTAAGGAGCTGGGCACTGCAATGCCAGACCTTTTGGTATGCTTCCCTTCAATGACAGAGCCCTGAAAAGCTCATTTTGTATGGCTGCTTCTCTGTCCTTATGGCAAAAAGTATGGGTATGTTGGGTATGTTTTCTTGTCTTCCTGTATTATAATTCTTGCTGAAACTTCTGGATTATTTGTTTCTTATGTGGGCACAGGGGAAATGAGACCTGTTCAGTGTTGCTGACTTCTGCTGAAGATGCTTGCTCACTTTTTCCCCTTGCTGTGGACTAGTGACATGAAGTCAATCACCTTTCCTTTCTGCTTTGCCCATTACAGTCTCAGTATGAGAAATGTGATAAAGCCAGGATGGAAGTTGCTTTACACTATAGAACATGGCTGATACTAATTAAAATAACTTGTATATTACTAAGAAAAACAACCAGGAAAAGAAACCTTGTCTTGCTTTTTCTTGAACATAAATGTTATATCTATCTAGCTCTTTTTTGCACTGGCCTTAAAATCAGGTGAATTTGTTCTGTGTTTCAGTACCCTTGCCTTTTTCACATACACCAACAGTAAGCTGTTAAATGAAGCAATGAAAACGGGATACCACATGTTTCCTCATACCTCCCTTGGAAGGCGCACAACATTTTGGGGCTTTCTGGCCAGCAAGCAGAGTTCGCTCCTTACTGGAAGCCAGTTGCATGGGTACATCTCTGCGTATCCTTTGGAACCGTCCTATAAAATCTCCATGAAAAGAGAATGAAATTGGGCAGAATAATCTATTTCCTGTGCAGAAATCATCACTGATACTGGTGAGATTCAGCATTAGTGTTCTCTTGTAGCCAGCTATAACCCTATCCAGCTGTGCTTTGTTCTCCATGCTCCTTTCAGGCTGTTCCCTCTCGCTCTTGAAGACCACACAGTAGTCAAAGCAGGTTGCTACACAAGGAGGGACCTGGGGAGCCGATGGCTCCGTGCAGGACTGCTGCTCCGCACCAGACAGTGCCCGCGAGAGGCTCTGTGACCATGCTGAAACCTCCTGATTAAGACACAGCAGCAGCTGACATCTAATTGCTTTGTGTGGGAGTTTTCAGTGAAACATCCTGAGAGTGTAATAACTTTTGCAATTGATGGCACTTCTTAGAGCCCTTTTTGTTATCTAATTGATTCCAGGCTGGTGCTTGCTAAGAAAAATGCTGTTTGTGGGTGCTTGAGCTGTTTATTATCCATTAATAACCACGTGGGTGGACAGCTGTATTGTGCTGATCAATACACAGAGCTGCGCTCTTGAAATAGAGGGGTGCAGGGAATTTGGCACCCAGGCTGTGCAAAGAGAGGAGAGCTCCCTTCTTGCCTTACAAGGGTCCTTCTTGCCCTTGCTCAGCTGGCATAAATCCTTACAGGGCTCCATCGGTCCCAGGTGTCTGGAGAGGCACGTTTGCACCAGGCATAAAGGATAGGCTGTGTGTTGGTGCTGAGCCACCTCCTCCCTGTTGAGAAACAGAACAAGAATGGGACAGCAAACATCCGTGCTCTAGACTGGGAAAAAAGTATTGCTTTTTAGTTTTTCCTAAGGTTTACAATAGCAGATTTCTTTCTTGGTCTGCTCAAACCATACTCACTGAACAATTACATTGAATACAAATTATAATAGAAATCTTGAAATAAATATTTGTGCTAAGGAGACAGTAGTTATTTATACTTCAGCTTCTGTGCCTGCTTTTGTATAATGTCCAGCATGTCAACATCCTGGTCTTCAGCTTTTTCAATGAGACTGAAAAATATTTTCAGTTGTACATACATCTGTGTGTATGCACATGAAGAAGACATGCAAATATTAGAGACATTGAAATATAGTTTTCCAATTAATGGAAGATTAGGAAATTATTATTCTGTTTTGTTTTGTTTAGGCTTGGAACAAAAACTTGTTTCTACAACTTCCTATGAAATGAGAAATTGTGAAAAAAATCTGTTTTCAAAATCATATGTTATATGATGCATGACTTCCACTGATTTGTCGTAACACGGTATAGAAATATATACAAAAAGCAATGAATAAATGATGGAATTGTATTAAAGGAATTTTTCATTTTTACTGAATTTTTCATTTCTAGTTTTAAATTGCTTTTCTGGTGCTTATGTTGCTACAGGTATGATACTGCAAAAAAAATCAGTTTCAGTCTAATATAATTTCCTGACAAATATAAGGGCTCATATTTACTCTGAGTTGAAGGTTAGTTTTGAATTTGTTTCAGATGAGCTGCTGACCTGATGAAAAACAGCAGAAATTACAGATAAAAATTATAGCCCTCCCTACCTAAGTTCTACATTTTCATCTAGGTTCTTCCTTTAAGTGCTTTGCTCTGGGGCAGCAGTAGCCACCATGACCATTAACATATTTTGTCATCAACAGATTGTGATCACTTTTAGCTACTGAGGAGCTAGAGATGATTTCAAGGCAGTGACCTAGAGATGAGAGGTATTTTATCTCATTAGAAGACAATCAGCACTATCTGGGCCCCTGAGGAATTACTGTTTCATGATTAGGCCCATAACCTAATGGAGAATAAGCCCGTTGGAGGAGGTAACTTTGAACAGTAAGCAAAAGGTAACACAGCAGGAGATAGGCAGTGCAGCTGAAATTACTTTAAACCAGAATCTCAGGGCTTCTCCTGGCAAATGAACTACAAAGGGTGGGTTTTTTTTAATTCATTATATTCATTGCTTATCCATCACAGTCACAACCTAAGTATCCAGCAAAACAGGAAGAGCAGTGGCTTGTATGGAATTGAATCCAAATCTGTTATTTTTTTGTCCCTTCTGGACAAAATGCAAAGTAGGAGAGGGAGGGGAGGATGGAAATGGAAGAAGTGCATGGAAACTACTGCCTGTCCCTTCCTTGCCCTTTGGGGCTTTGTCACATTAGGCCTTTGCAATCAGATTAGCAGTTTCCTTTGTAAGGCTCCTCTCATTTCAGGTTAGCATTCCTGTACGGTAATGTTATTGCAAAGTGACTTTCCTAGCACGTTCGGTAAGACGCATGTTAATACGGAGTGACGGAGAGAGGAGTTAACGTGATGGGGATGCCAGACAGTGTTAGCAGAGCAGTGCTGCTCTGCCCTTTCCAGCTGGCGTTGCACCAAGCTGGAGCACCAAGGACCGGAGCATATTTCTTTGTTCTCTTCACATGAAGAGCCTTTGTGGGAGACGAGGAGGGCAGGTCCATGCCGGCCATGACCACTGCAATCAGAGCAGGCGAAGACGACTGTTCTCCTACGCCCTTGGGAAACTTACCTCAATCTTTTCCCAGAGGGATGTAGACTAAAGACACTCCTGGATGCAGAGCAAAGGCACAAGAACCAATTAATTTTGTTTTCTTGTTAGCAACTTTGCATAATAGGTTTGTCTCCTTGCCTCCCATCTCTACCTTTTACCTCATCCCTCGCACAACCCATGTCAGAAGGAGTACATCTGAGATTGTGACTCTGACTGTGAGCACAACCAACTAATCAATCGTTAAGCAATAATTTTTTTCCCAGCATAATACCAGCTACCGTAATTATTGTTACAGCTGCATCTATAAAATCTAACAAAGACTGAAACCCTGGGGCTGTGCGCACCTGGGCTGGGAAGAATCTCATTTAACTGTAGCTGTTCAAAAGAAGGTCTTCTGAGCTAGTCCCCTTGGCTCTCCCTATCATCAGTATAGGCAGAAACAACTGTATCCAAAGAGGCCTTCAACCCATTTAAATAAGGATCTCGTTCTAGAGAAAATTTCTACATTGCCCCTGGGGTGGTGCCCTACTTTTGAGAGATGAAGCGTGACATGCCTCATCTTCATTTCTTGCTGTGGCTTCATAGTTTTTCGCAAACACCATTGACTTTCATGTTTCAACCCTTTCCACTCTGAACTGTGTCTGCCCAGGGATTAACACATATTTTAGCATTTATCTTTTAGAATATATAATCCTCCCTTTTATAAATAGTTCCCATTTGTAGGGTCCAAGGTATTAGAGTAACACTTACCTAAGTGTTCATAAAAACAGAATCATGCTGATTGTCTGCTTTGCAGTATGACACAAGGATGCCCAGAACAAAAAATACAGTTATTTCTGTCCTGTGTGAAGTGCTATGGAAATCTGCTCATGCTTGTTTTAGTATGCTGCACCTCTTTGATGTCCTCTGCTCAAGGCTGTGCATAAATCCCAGCTTCTCCCTGCCCTGTGCAAATTTACAATGAGGTGTTTGAGTAGCAGTGCTCAGCTGGCTTTGTCACCAATAGGTGTTTGTAGCTCTGTTATATGCAGTTTCTTCAGGTGTTCCCCAAGCAGGACCGATTCCAGTGCATCGCCCTGTGTAGCCATCCCTGACACTCCGTGCTTGGCCACCCTCAGACAAGCTAGCAATGTGGGAGAACAAGGTTTGGACAGGACTTGAGATCAATGTGGAGACAGATCTGTCGCAAGCACATGCCTGAGAGAGATTTTCACTAGTAAATGGCTCCCTGACCGCTGTGTACAGGCACTGTTGTATGCCCAGTGATGGCAGGTGAGGGCTCTTGTGTCCATTGCGCAAGAGAAACTGGTAATGGGCAGTTGAACGAGTGAGAGTTTTTCCTGTTCCCCTCCAAAATCTTGGCGGACAGTCAATCTCTGAAGAGTTTTATGTCCTCTTTCTTCCTGCCCAGGTAAAACTGGATAAACCAACACACATTTTTTAAAAAGCCCTTTCATTTTTCATATTGATTTTCTCGGTATTTAAGCTTTCTGAATGAAAGGTATTTGAACCTAAAAATGAAGTTTTTAAAAAGTGTTACCATAGTCTCTTAAGACAAGTTTGATTTTTTCCTAGAACATTTCAAAAGCAGGCAATCCATTGAAATAGACCGTTTCACAGGAAAAAAAAAAAAAACAAACAAATCAACATTTTATAGTGGAAAAAAAGTTTCACTGGAAAGTTCCCAACCAACTCCATTATTTTTTAATTGTCTAGCTCATGCCTTCTCAGCATGATGTGAAACGCACCAAATAGAAGACATTCCCCCTCCCTTGTATAAAATTCTGGAGTTTTTTTCCATACATGTAATGGAAAATATACCAGTTAAAACCACTGAAAACTTTTGGTTTCTTGATTTTTCATTTAAGGAAGACAGCATAACAAAATCTGGGATTTGATGTCCGTATTTGAAATGTCTCATTTATATTTTCTATAGGACACCCACTATTTTAATAACTAAGCCTGTACACACTGAATTCTGCTCTCATCCTTACCTGTTGGCTCCTGGCAGGAAAGTTGAAGTCTAACCCTCCTGTTGGAACACATGCAATTGTTGGCTGTAGCTTAGCCCTTGTTACCCAAAATAACAGCCTGGCCAGATGACCCAGGAGTATCTTAATTTCTGCTAAAGAATGTGACTTTTACAGAGGAAAGCTCTTGCTCCTTTGGGCTACTGGCACTTCTTAGTTTCCCCATCTGTAAGGGGAGCTGAGCTATATCTTCTATGCTGGAGGGATTTAACTGCTTTGACCTTGCTCCCCATTCTTTTTTAGACTGGAGTTTTAGCAGGAAAAATTTTACGATGCTATGGATCCATTGTGCCCATACTTCCAGAAAATGATTTGCTGCAGCTGCAGCTGCCACCAGTAACTTCCATTTGGGAATATTGCTGCTGTGCCATATGGATCCAATCACCTCCGCGCAGCCCTGCCTCTGAGTGTTTTTCAACTGCAGGCAAAATGGTAGTAGCAATTATGGTGGGAGTCAAGGCAAGCCTTTGGTCTCTAAACTTAAATGAATTAACTCAAGAGCTTTTTGAGGCATTCCTCCTTGCCTCCTTCCCTCCTACATTGCTTCACGTGTTTAAGCCGAAGGCTTTGCTTTCATAGTGATTTATTCAGCACCTTTAGCAAGCTGTTAATGAGAGAGCGGAACCTGGAGAGCTAGCTGAGACACTTCAGAGACAGGAGAGGAAGAAAGAGGCAGTGGGAGGGAGGAAGGAGCAAGGGAGGGAAAGGGGGAGGGGGGAAAGACAGAGCGATGATTGAGGGCAGAAGGAAAGGGGTATTTTTGTCTCTCCATTTCTTCAATATAAATCTTGCCGGTTTTATCATTCTCCCTGGTTCTGGGTGTTGGCAAGCTCCATTGAGAAGAAGGTGGCAAAGTCAATTTCCTGGCGCTGCCAGGAAGTTTCCCATGTCTAGACGGTGCATACAATGGTTGGCAAAAGGTCAGAAACAGAGTTAATGGATTTACAAAATAGCACCATTTCTCTGTATTGATTTTCTCAGGGTGTTTCAGAACTCAGGGAGAAGTGGGTAGTTACACTTTACAATTTTTTTCTGCTAATAAAAGCCCTCAGAGGGAAGCACTTAATAAAGACAATTCTGGTCTGGGGACATTGTCTAAAGGTGTCTCTCTAGAGGGGAGAGGATGAACATTATTAGATATTACATTAACTGTAAATATTACTGGCTGTACGTGGAGGCTGAGGTGGCAGTTTTTATTGTGCTTGAGTGTGATTCTATTCTTTTAAAGAAAAAGGTAACCTTGTTCACAGACTAGTGGTGAACCTATGAGTCCAAGTGAATGGCTTAGGCGGGGAGATGAGTAGTTTGGCACCAGCCATGGCCCTTTTTCCCTGTGTGTGAAACTCTGGCAACAAAGTTTTCAAAATATGTGTAGTCAGTGAAATGTACCTAAACGTCCCCTGGGAAGACAAACAAAAGTTTGTGTTCAGTGCTCTGAAACAGGTACCCTTAGTTGCAGGCTTTCTGTAACGTTAAGTGAACACGTACAAATAAAAAAAACGTGCATGCTGGCAAAAGGTTTTTTTTTGGACTCTGCTTTCCAAAACATATAGAGCAGGGGATTAAGTCTTGGCCTGCAATGCTGTGTTTCAAATAGGATTGGCAACTCCACCCATTTGGAAGTTAACCCTCGTATTTGCAGAAACCTCTTCCATTGGCATCTTGAGGCCCTCCTGAAGCCATATGTTGGCAATTACAGGATGGGGTGTGTGTGAGAGAATTATTTGGACTGTAGGGGTATACTGACAATTTGAGTTATGCATATGATCTGTGATGGTTAGCATAGCAGGGTCTGAAACTGATAATCTGTTCTCTAAAGGGAAGAGATGAATCAGAAATACGTAGACTGTGGCTTGGGAAAACAGAATTCAGGTAATTATTTGTTTCTCTATTGTGATCTTGACAAAAGCCTTTTTGTCCGTCAAGACCGTCAAGATCTACCTGTAAAAGAGACGTAATAGTATTTTCCCACCTTACAGACTATCAGTAGAGTACATGCTCTGCAGAGTGCAAGGGACTTAAATACAGGGCAAGCACAGGAATATATTAAAACACATAAATTTATCCGATTGTTTTGAGAAAAAGGTAGGTGAAGAATTGATTTTTCTGGCTTTCCTTGTGGAAACCTTATGGACAACAAGGTGGTGAAATGGCTGAAGGCGAGCTTGGACTGAAGAAACAAAAGAGCAAATGGCAGTGGTGGGAAGTCTTAGACAGAGAGGACAAAGATAGGTGTAAAGTCCTGAAAAGGTGGAATCAGTGAAATCCTCAAATATTAACAAAGGAAAAATTTAGAAAGAAGAAGTCAATATAGAGCACCTTACTAAAATTACTTCTTTCCATTCTGGAGCAGCTGGGCTGAAGTATCCTGATCCTGACAGAGCTTCAATCACTTGTCAAATTGTTAGGCTGACTGTGAACCAAAAGCCAGATTTACCTGGGCAGGGATGGTCCCCAGCCACTACCCCTGGCTTCCGCCGCTGCATCTGAGCCCTGTCTGGTCCTGAAGTGGGGGTGAGACAGTATCCTGAGACCCTGAGGAGCTGAACATATGCAGCCTATGTTCTTTATTCCTACTCCCGGATGCTTTCTAGGTATGCCATGCAGCTAGGTTTGAATTCATAAGGCAAAGGGAGCTCAAAATACATGTGGTTGTTAGTGGTGCCATCTCCCCCCATAATTGACTAAAAATTTCTTTTGCTTTGATATAACAGGATAGCTACAAAAGAGTCTTACCTATTCCCTTTTAACACTTGGATGACAGAAACATATGGACAAATGTCTTATTGGAGGCCCATGTCAGATTGCTGAAGGGACCTTGCAGTTAAAGGTGAAATCTTCTGGAGGAAGCAGAGTCACCAGAGAGGTGAACTGAGGGAGGGACAGAGACACAGAGAAGACAAGGACAAGTAAAGTGGTACTCCAGACCTCTCTTGAACTTCACACTTGCCAAGAAGGCTGGGGAAAAGAAAGTTGGAATTTTTCTCTTAATTACTACAGACGGTCTCACAGCCCCGTGGCTACTGTAGGAAAACAATTTTTCTCCACTTATTATCCCAGTTTCACATTTCACAGGGTAGTTCACTCAGTAAAAAGAAAAAATAAACAGAGATAACACATACAAAAACATTTTTATTATTGTTATAATGCGCTGTTTAATGCAATGCTTTAACTAGGAATACAACTCAGCAGAAGTACATACACATATATTGCATGTAATTTTAGTTGTGTCTTCAAGATATTTCAAACCCTCATCATCTCAGTCCTTCATGAGTTGTTTTGGTGAAGCACCTTCTCCCTTCATCCTGCATAACATATTTGAATGTTGCTGAATAATACAGATTTTTTTCTTCCAAATGGAGCACAACATTACATCCAAATTCCCAGTTATTACGACTTTATCAAACTTTGCTTTCACTGTATGAATGTTGTGTATAATATGTATATGTCTATACAGCATATATAAATATATCTCTATAATGTATATATAATCAAGTGAGTCAGCTTTACACAGCTAACCATAAACTTGTGCTTATCTTATTTATATGAGATCAAATGTACGGCATCAAGACCAGTCCCCGACTTGTAAGATCCTCAGTTCCCAGTTTTACCGTATGATTTTGAATATCACATACATGTAATGCATTCCCTTCTTCCTTGCAGTAGTATTTTCTTTTGAAGAAAAGAACGCAGTTGTTTTTTTATATGAATGAATAACAGGTTTTCCGTACCCTTAAGTTAAAAAAAGTCTCAAAAGAGATGAGGTTCTTCCTCCTACATAGAGCTTGAAGAGTTATTGGACATTCATTGTAGATATATTTACATTATAACCTTATCTGGATAGTATTACACATAATGTATTAATTTTTACACAGTCAAGGTATGGTGTTGGTCATGTTAAAACACACTATCTAAAGGTATTTACAAACTGCTTGTCTCTGACTTACCAACCACCTCTGCAAAGTGGCACCAGAATTAAAGGATAAGATGTAAGAAGTTCTGTTTATTGGCCACCATGGCACTCTCACCAGTGTTTTTATTATTATTACTACCACTGCTACCATGATGTGCTTCAGAGAAGAGCTGTCTTTGGGGTAGAGGTATAGAGATGGACGGCCAGTGGGGGCAGAAATCTCCCCCTGCTCCCCACAGCCTACATGAGCTGGGGAGAGCAGAAAAGCAATCCAACCATGACCCGTCTGTCCCTTCGCAAATTAGGGCGTGCCAAGCTTGTCCCCCTGTGCTTTCTTCAGTGCTGTCAGGTGAGACAGTCCAAATATTAAACACTCAGCGAAATCCTTCCTTCCAAAGGCCACTGTAACATGGGCTGTGATCATACTGCCTCACGTACCACCCACAGCCTCTTCTCCCAGAGAGTCAGAGCACTTTGGAGCATCTCAAAGAAAACAGTTTCTGTGTGCTTCTTGGCAAGTACAGTCGGGGGAAAAAAAAAAAAAAAAGAAAGAAAAAAGAAACTCACTATAAAAAGATGAAAAAGAGCAGTTACCAGTTACCTAATGGCACTTTTCAGGTTATGCAGAACTTTGGAAGGTGAAAAGACACTGGAATTTGTTTCCCTTTATTTGGTCAATACCAGAATGAAATGTGTATAACAAATCTACCCAGTATCCTGAAATATGAGGCCTGGGAGGACTGGTATGCTCGTGTGACCCACTAGTTTCACAGTGTAGCAGAAGAGGCCATAGCAAAAGGCGGGAAGTAAAAACATAAGAGAAATAATTTCATTGGTTGTGGTAAACGATTCATGTCCAACTCAGCCTTGCTATAATTACATTCTTAGGCTTGGTTTCTCAGTGAATACTCTGCTAGTAAGAACAGGAATGAAAGGGGATTCAAAGGAAGGGAGGGCTGCCTTACCATTGCACAGGGCATAAAAATAATCCGTGCATGTTGCTGCATGATATTCCACTACAAGGACATTCACTCTTTGCCATTATCCACTGTTGTTTCTGACATGGAGATGACAAAACTGGGGAAGAAAAGAATTGATTTGGCTTTCTTTCACACGAGGGGGTTTTTTGTGTTGTTTCTGACATGGAGATGACAAAACTGGGGAAGAAGAGAATTGATTTGGCTTTGTTTCACACGAGGGGGTTTTTTTACTTCCAGTTTAAAACCCATGCAGAAAGGACTTATGGAACTTCTCACTCCACACAGTAGTTTGGGCTTCAGTGGAGGGGGATTTGCATGCTAGGGAAGGCAGTATTTTGGTGGGGTTAAAGAGTTTGAATGACATGGAGATGACAAAACTGGGGAAGAAGAGAATTGATTTGGCTTTGTTTCACACGAGGGGGTTTTTTTACTTCCAGTTTAAAACCCATGCAGAAAGGACTTATGGAACTTCTCACTCCACACAGTAGTTTGGGCTTCAGTGGAGGGGGATTTGCATGCTAGGGAAGGCAGTATTTTGGTGGGGTTAAAGAGTTTGAATACCAGCATTCACAGTGCCTGAAAGGCAAGAGAAACTGCACACCTGTAGCTGAAACACAGGCGACACTTATTAAAGTGAGGAAGGAGGAAAGACAGGCACAGAAATGAGAGAAGGAGCCACAGCAAATTAAGGACCATCTCTCAGCTTCCTTCATGGGAAAAGATGGGAAAGATTTTCCATAAATTAAAAAAAAAAAAAAAGTTTCTTAAAAGTCTAGAGCTTTTCATGATATACAAGAACGATAAAAGCGATACTGTATAGAAATCACACCCCTAGCAAGTGTCTCTAGACATGTTATATAAAACATCTGTAGACCCAGGGGTGAAAAAAGCTTACTTCTTTTAAGCTTCTCAATTTCTACTACTTGCACTGCTGCCAGCTGAGAGTACAGAGCCATCTAGGAGGAGACCTTCAAAAATATCAAAGGCTGTTAGACTCCAAACCTGCTACCCATTAGCAAACACCCCCCACCCACAGGACCAGTTTGTTTTCCTGCTGTTTCTTTCCGAAGACTTTAGCTTCTTACAAGAAGCACCCTGATTTGTCAAAAATTAAAGATTTTTAGGAACTATTGTAAGGGAGGGAGGGAAAACAAATGTCAGCAGCGGTCTTCCTGTCCCCCTCAGCTGCATCACGCCAGCTTTGCAGCATGATGCCTGTGAGGATGCTTTACCTATTTGGTCCTGCAAGGCTGGTACCAGGATCAGTTTTAGATAACAGAAGTGGCAAGGAGAGGTGCTGCCAGTTGAGGTGAAAAATTCAAGTGTGCCACCTCAGCACCATGGGAGAAACTGGGAACCATATCCACAGGCAGCATCAGGGCAGCTGTCGCATCCATAGGAATGAAGAACAGGGATCAAAATTAATCAAAATTAGGGAAGGGGCCAGTGAGTTTACTAGCAAGCCCCACATGGACACGTTTGAATCCTTCTGGAGATGAAACAAACAAAAGAAAGACCATCCCCTCCTGCCCCTGTCCCAGCCGGGATGGCCAGGAGCAGTTGGGACACCCCGAGGGTTTCCTCACCAGTGTGTGGGCTGTTCTTACCACAGCCACACTCGGTAAAGATGCCTCCGCTTGTCGATATGTTTTCCTCCACCAGAAAAATACAAAACAGAGGGCTGATTGATTTAGCACTTGCTTTTGTCCCCTTCATGCTTTGTGGATGCCAGACAACTGAACCCTGGGGGGCCATTTGAACACTCGCATCCCCATGAGCATTTGTGAGACAAAAAAGAAAGAAAGAAAGAAAATCTGACCTATATAGATGTGTTTGTTGGCTTTGGACTATTTTTCATCAGGCAATATTCAAACACTTTGCTATCTCTGAACAGATCCTCATGATTCCTAGTAAATCAAATGAAAATCCCAAGCAGAAGGCTGACAGAAATTTTAGGTTTTGTCCTTGCTGGAAAACAGATTTCTCAATTTCAGCTTTTTTCTTTCTTTCATTCTTTCTTTCTTTCTTTTTTCCTTCTTTTTTTTAACCACAGATGTCTTTAATACTCAGAAAAGGTGCC
>NW_009200959.1:2492-19026 GCF_000690835.1 Fulmarus glacialis | reverse complement strand
CTGGAGAGTGAAGGTAGGTCTGGCCTGTGACAATACAAGTCACTCCCCATGGATCTGCCGACGTGACAGATCCTGCTGCAGCAGGGCTACTGTCAAGGGTTGGTTGGGCCTTTTCAGTTTTAGCCTGTTTCTGGAAATAATTTAGAGGAAGAAAAAGAGAGGGCAAGAAGTCCTAACTGCAGTTTTTTGTTGTGGTTTTTTTTTTCCTCATGAGTCACCTGCACAGTTTTCTCAATTTCTGTGTGAAACGAAAGTGGCCAGCGCAGCACATGGTGTGGATGTGCCGCTGGGATCCTCTGGCCAAGTCCAAGGTGAAGATGTGGCAGCACCAGCAGCAGGGCCACCTGGGGCCGACGGGGTGCAGGTGACAGCCGGGGAAGCCGGAGGAGGTCCCCAGGGAGCTGCTCTTCAAGACTGACATCTACATCTTGCAGAACTTTCACTCAGAAGGGAAGTGAAACCTGGTGGATATGGTTTGGGACACAAAGGAACGACATGAGAACTCAAAAGATGTTCAAAAGAACAAATTATTTTGAGGGTCTGAAAGATTATCCCGCTTTTTGTCTTACTGAGCCACAACCATCAGAAAACCCGAGAGGTTCCCAGTATCTCAGGGCAGGCTCTGCCTCCGGGAGCGGGTAGACAGTGTCATGAGTAAGTGTTGGCTCTGCACTTCCCACCGGTTGCCAATGAGCACAACACGGACACAATCCTATGCAATATCTTGAATGTTAGATGATTATTTTCCATGTATATAAACCGTGTTGGGATGTGTGTTTGCATGCCTGTGTGTACATGCATAGGTACATTCTGTCATCTATTTTTACATTGTTTAATTGTCTGCGAATGTGGAGGTACCGTGGAAATATTTTTTCATTGAACTGGTACAAGATGGAAACACACAGGATTGTGTGTCCTGCAAGCCTTTTAAATATAACACAAACCAAAACATCTTGTCCTTTAGGATCAAAAGTAGGGGTGGGGCTAGGGAAAAGTGCTAGAAAGTTTCAAACTGAAGTTTCTTCTTTTTTTTGTTTGTTTATTTCATGTATGTTGGCCCCAAAATATTTTTTTCTGCATGGTATTTTGAGTGTCATCACATCACATAATGAAAAAGTGTAACTGTAATCTATATCTTGCACTTCTTAACCTGTAGAAATGTCCTTAGCTGTTAGAGAAATTCATAATTTATGAACAAGTGACAGCTTCAAAGGTCAGAATAAAGGATTTGCACATCTGCTGGAAAACCAGAGTTAAAAGACTAAAGAGGAATATACAAACCATTATTTCCCAATTTGAGTACCTGTGCTATTGATACCCACAGCACTTGCAGAAAGAAAGTAGCAGGTGTGTTTCTTTTATGAAACTTTTCTAAAGAAGTAAGATTTAGAAAATGAACAGATTTCATTTTATCTTTGGTTTTTATCTGGATTTTTTGACACTGTCAGAGAATGAATGACCTAGAAATGATCATGTAAGTCTTTCCTTTGACTTCTCAAGATAAGCCTAGTGAATGTAGATTTGCAAGTCTTTTCATTGAGTAATTCTTCCTCAGGAAGATGAAAATAGTGATAGTAAATATGACTCAAGGCGAGATCCTTGGCTGCATGGAGACATTTAGATATATTAGGATGAAATCACTAGCGGTATAAAATCAATGAGTGCATATTAAGACACATTAATCCTGAGTTTAATGTGGCCTTAATTTACTGCAGTTTAATCCTCCTTATTTTCACTTTCTGCTTGGAACTTGTACTTTGAAACATGAAAATTGTCATATTGCCAAAGTGCTTTGACACTGTGTTCTAATAAGCTTGTCAAATGTAAAACTTAAGTCTGCAAGATTAATTTCCCTGTAATCTTGAAGGCTGCTATTTTGAAGTGCATTTTGGAAGACTCTAATGTGGTAGCATGAAATAACAGAATGATTTGGTGTCCTATTTGGTAGGTGGCTTTCACTCCAGAAGACAGTCTCTCAGGACACTGTCTATGCAGCAAGCTACTATTTTTTTTGGTAACAAAATCTGTAGGTGTACCTTCACTAGTGCCTGGAAGTTAGAGCTACTAAGAAGGAGGTAAGTAGAATATGCATAACTCACAGACAATTGCTGTTTTCAGTAGTCTGATACACTTTGTCCTATCCACACAGGGCTCAGTTGTGCTACAGTAAA
This sequence comes from Fulmarus glacialis, assembly GCF_000690835.1. Classification (NCBI taxonomy): domain Eukaryota; kingdom Metazoa; phylum Chordata; class Aves; order Procellariiformes; family Procellariidae; genus Fulmarus; species Fulmarus glacialis. The sequence continues at coordinate 16,855 of NW_009200959.1, read as the reverse complement.
TATCAAATATTGAAATAGTAAATTCTTTGCCAGGCCGAAATAATCTGAATGTGAGCTGGTGTGGAGTAGCAGATAAGATTTGAACTTGACCCCTGCCCACCCCCCATCCAGACTATTTCACTATCTGGTTTTGTGTAACCACTGTTTTCCTCTCTGCCTTTTTATTGGAGTTATCCCTTGGCTTACAGTGAAATGTTGCTCCCAGCTGGTACAAAAGGCAATGTAGCCAGTATCTTTTCCACAAAGTAAACATCTCGTCCAGGATACACCCAGGTAGGACCCTGGTTTCACACTAAGGGCTTAGGCAGAGCTTGATCCATGTGGGCACATCAGTCCATCTTATTCTTTTCCCCAATAAATGAGTGTGAATCATGTTTTGACTGGTCAAGAGCATGGTCATGTAATATTAACCATTCTGTGGAGCCTCAGCATACCTCTTCAACTGTACATCCAACTTTAAAAGGATGTAACCTCCATTTTCCTAGTAAGAACCTTGTTTCTATTCTTCAGCTGAGGCCCTTTGTTTGGCCACCATGGTGGCTGACTGGATGAGACCTTTGAATTTACAACTTCTTTTGATATTCAGTCTTCGTGCCCTGGTACAAAAAGGAAGAAAAGGCTGATGGAGGTAAAAGACAAATCCACGTGTGGATGTTATATGACAAACACAGTGAACAAAATTGTCTCAAAAGCTTTGGTTTACATGGATGCTGAAATAGTCTTGGGATGTAGCAATCTGGAAAAGACTGCCTTTTTTCACTTTTATCTTGACATGATGAAGGAATCATGGAACAAAAGCCCCTAGAAGGGGGCAAGCGGCAGACTTTGAATGATACACGGGTTAGGCAACGGTTATGAGCATAAGTACACTTTCAGAACTGATGCAGTTTTGGAAATGGTAGTGTCATAAACAACATAAAACAATTCTCATCATGATTTACCTAACATTAAGGTTCTTACATGACAGTGACAAAAAAGCTTTAGACGACTTTGAGCTTTAGAAACCTTGTACCATGATTCATTTGGATTATGTAATGATCTTCCAAACTCCTATGCCTCTTCCACACAGTTATTGTTAAAATTCCCTTTTTTTTTTCACTTAGATGAAGACATATTAAACAGACACAGAAAAAAAAAAAAAAAAGAACAAAAAAAAGAAAAAAGAACAAGTATTTTACACAGAATGACCAAAAATTGTAGATTCTAAAGCCCTTCTGCAGAATACTCTCAGAAAGCAAGGAACTGTGCCTCCAGTCCACACACTTGAATAATTCCTCAAACATCCCCATGTCCTCAAGATTTATTTTCAATAATTAAAAAAATGTTTTTAAATGTAGTTCTCAGGGGTGGAGCTGATGCCCCACGTCAGTATTTCCACTAACATCCTGGATTGCACATTCCGTAGAAGAGCATAAAGTGCTATGACATTTTTTTTTTTTTTAAATTTAATTTGGAACTTCTTCACCCTTTCTGTTATTATTTTTATTATTATTTTTACCTTGTAGCTCCTATATTCTTGTAATGACACATAAGAAGGTGCTTAAAGGTCTTCTTGAAAGTAGCATTGCAGAGCGCATAACAAGCAGGGTTGATGGTGCTGTTGATATAACAGAGCCAATAACCTATGGTCCATACAGTGCCGGGGATGCAGGATGTGCAGAAGCTGTTGATGAGCACCATCACATTGTATGGGGTCCAGGTGATGATGAAGGCCAGAAGGATGGCCAAAATAGTCCTTGTCACTTTTTTCTCTCTAGAAGGAGGTGGTTTCTTTTTGGCTGGCTGCTTTGTCATCTTGACAATTTTCCGGGCTACACTATTCTGCTTCTCCTCCCCGTTGGTGCCTACAATCTCCACGGTAGTATTGGTGGGGGCGCAGCAGTCACCCTTTTGGGACTTGGTGACTATCCTGATGCATGTCAGCTTGGAGTTCTCAACTTTGAGATGGTCTTGGGAGGCAGAAGCCTGGCTGGCATCTTTGGCAGCTTCATCCTCTTTCATGTTGGAAGCGACCACGCTGACAGAGGTGGAGTCATTAGAGCTGTCCTTCTCCTCCCCTTGAACACAGTTCTCCGTCACAGTCTCTCCGGTGGTTTTTCCATTCTGAATTTTGCTGTGCTCCAACCCATCCCCACTGGTTGGGATGTTGTTATTGTTTGGTTTCACTATTTTACCTTGGACAAGGCTGGGGGAAACTGTATCTTGGTTTTGGGCAGCTTCCTTTTTCCCTTTCTTTATCCGACTCTTACTGGCTCGAGAGATTTGCCAGTAAAGGACAGTCATGATGATAACAGGCAAATAGAAGGCTGCAATGGCAGTGCCAAATGTGACGGCAGCATTGGAAAAAAACTGGATATAACAATCCCCATCTGGGACAGTCCTTCCTCCCACAATGAACTGCCAGAAAAGAATTGCAGGGGCCCACAGGATGAAGGACAGCACCCACGCAGCTGCGATCATCATGCCTGCCATCTTAGTGGTCCGCTTTACAGGATATGTCAGAGGCTTGGTGACACAAAAGTATCTGTCAAAGCTGATAATGAGGAGGTTCATTACAGAGGCGTTGCTGACCACATAGTCAAGAGCCAGCCAGAGGTCACACACCACAGGCCCTAAGGGCCAGTAGCCTATCACAGTGTAGAGGGTGTAAAGGTTCATAGAAAAGATGCCGATGATCAAGTCAGCGCAGGCCAAGCTGAACAGGAAATAGTTGTTGACAGTCTGTAGGTGCCTGTTGACTTTGATTGACACCATGACCAGGATGTTCCCAATTATGGTGACTAAACTGAGAGACCCTGCTACCAGGACGATGAAGACCACCTCAACAGTTTTATAGGGGCTCTCCAAAGCCATCACATTTTCAGTGGAGGAGTTTATGTATGTTGAGTTATTCATTTCTGTTCTGCTAACAAGATACCCAATTATCACTTAAGCCTGCAGAGGAAAGAAAACAAAACAGATACCATCATGAAATTAGTCCCTTTGCCTTTAGGAAATGGATGCCAGAAAAACTACTTGGAAAGAGTTCAAAGGCAGAAGATGTGTGCAGAAGGACCAGTCAGATTTGGCTAATGAAAACACCTTCCAATATATAATATCCCCTTAGGAATAACATACCCAAAAGGATACCTCTAAATACGTGACAAAGACACAACATTTTAATCCAGATCTAGAGTTTTTAAGTTCTCAGATGCATTTTTCTCTTTGTCCTGTTACAAAACTAATAATGACTTGAAAATTTTGGAACTGGATCTGCATATTGGTTTCTTTCCTACCAATAAAATAGTTCACTTTGCTCATTTCAAACCCTATTCCAAATAAAAAAATCCAGTCCTGAGGGTATGCCATTCTTATAACCCGAGGTGAAGATGCGATTTAGCAGGAGCCAGATCACATGAAATGACTTATGTTTCCATCTTCATGTTCCATCTGGGTATGCTTCTGTGAGGTTTATGGAACAAGTTTATTTCATGTCTCCCTCTAATTTTCTTACACTGCAGTTACTTTTTTTGTCAACACTTGCAAAGGTTTTGGCCCTGCATCAAACCGAAGTTATTAGTCTGCCAATAAAAGAAAAAAGGGTAGGTCTGTTGAAGTCAATGGAATTAGTAAACTAACCTCAGTTGAGCATCTGGCTATCTAGTTAGATGTGTACAATTTTTATATTTCTTTTCCATTTCAGTGAGATTAAAGTGATTTTTTTTACTTCCTCTTGACTATTTGTACCTGGAAAAAGGGTGGTGGTTTGGTTTTTTTTTAACGTGATGAGGCTATCTCTTGATGCTTGCTTGCTTATACTTTCCTCAGTTTTTTTCAGATCACAATATTTTTAATCTGGACCACATAACGCTATGACAAAAGGTACGAAATGGATAGCAGGGTAATGATAAGGAAAGAAACAGACAAAAACCAGTTCTGTTTATACGCAGCAATTCTTTTTGAGCCCTGTATAGCCTACCAGCAGTACTCAATAAATAGTAATTAAACTACTAGCAATACACATTTGATAGAAGACCAAGAAAACAGCACATGCTTTTGCCTTAAGGATATGTACTATCCTTTTGTGCATCCCCTGGAAGTCAATAGAATGCACCGGAATCGTACAGCCAGTCTCCAAGCGCTCATTATTTATGAGCTGTGCTCAAGGGATTATCGAGTGAAGGCCAGATGTGACCGAGAAGTTAGGTTGTTTCTAATTGGAATATTCTCCTTTTTCCCCTACCCATAAGGCATCACTTCTTTAAGACAGAGCTTCTAAAAGTGGGGGGGCAATCAAAGGAAGACAAAAAATTCAGTTATGCTTGGCTCCTCCATACATCAGGGATTAAGGAATCCTTGTCTGGCCCCTGTGACTAACCTGCTGATGCACAGATATATACAATCCATGTCACTTTAACGGAGCAATGCATTTTCACTGTCTCTTCATCGCTGCATATTTTCTTTCAGATGCAAAAGGAAGATGATGCAAAATGTCAGCACAACAGCAAAAAGCCTTCTGACCTCTAAGAAAAATAAGCAAGTCTGTCTCTATGGAAAGGTCAAAAGGCTATACCAGGGTAAAGGTTTTCTGTATGAGGCAACTTTGTAATCTTGTAATTTATACTTAAAGAAATACAACTGGCAGAAGGTGGGGCTCATACATTTGCCTTTGCTTTTAAAAACAGCTAAGATTTGTTTGCCAATTCCATGCTGAAGTGAACACATGGATAAGCAGAGGAACATAAGGCTAGACAGATATTTTTTCCTACTATCTATTCGCAGGTACCTCCCTAAAATCCTTGAGATCAGGTTCAAGAGAACAAAACTGTGAGGAGGAATGCTTTAATTAAATATGTGCTTTGTACAGTAAGAACAGGTTGAGGGGAATATAAAAGAATTTATACTCTCTGCAAAAAACAGACAGGAGAATAACACAGACATCTTTAATATATAGGGCTGTCATTTCAGCAATTCACCGTGTGCTTTTCACACAAAGCCTTGCAGCTGAGCAGCTGGCTATCCAGTTAGATGTGTAAGCTATCAATTTTTTGGGACAAGCTAAGAACTCCTCCCAAGCAGAGTTGTTTATGAACATTCTTGACAGAATGCATTTTTGATGAAAAGACAAAATAACTCACAGAGATGTATTGATTTCAAAAAAATTTCAGCTGAAAAGGGTTTGTGATCCAGGGCTCTGCAGCTACCTCTGGTGACAGAGAGTGAGAGGGGGGAGCAAGAAGGGAAGAGAGTGAGAGAGGATCAGACCTGAAAAAATTGTGCTTTATGATAAGAAAACAAGTGTTTTTCTACAATTTCATTTTGACAAAATGTTCAGAGGTTTTGTTTTCATTCCACTGAAGAACTAAAATTCATTTTAAAACCTTAAAACTTGTTGTGAAACCAAATTACCATCTCCCAGCTAACTTTATTCCTAAGTCTTTTCAGCTGATTTTTTTATCCACTTCCAATTGAAATATTGGTAATTCAGTATAAATTCCCTTGATTTTATTATCTCCTGTGCAAGGAGCTGGATGAGAGCTAAAAGCTAATTTTACTTGTTAGGAACAGGATTTCACTGTGTTCTTTTGAATGGAAGCAAAACACAGGAGTCCTTTTCCCAGTGATTTCTCTTTGCAGAAAACTTTTCTGTCACGAGAAGACTGGTAGTTCTGGACTGCAAATTACATTGACCGTTACGGCTTTCTTAGGTGTGGAGAAACATACCTGCTATCACTTACTCCAGTAAAATCTCCCTTTGCTTGCATCAATATGATTGTAAAGTGAACCAGGTTTTGCTGTGTGTGTTGACGAGAAGATGTAGGGCGTGAGAAACATTTGATTTCAACCGAAGTACATCATCGCTGCTGATGGTACTACCATATGAGCAGAGACAGGGGTATGCATGCTTCCTAATCCAGGATCCCTGAAATCTGCTGGACTCTCTCCTGTTGGCTCCAGTAGGGTTTGAATCAGGCCCGTAGTGAGGTTTCTGTTTCTTATTGTGGCCGCTTGCTCCCTGGGTACAGGTCTGCCTGTGGACTACTTTCGTTTTTGTCATGCCACAGAGCCCATCTCTCCTGTTGGAGAGGCAGTTGTTATGGGAACAGATGTTATTCACCAGGCAGGCCTATGGGGCAGAGGCATTTTAAGGTAATATGACCTCCTGTTATGAGAAGTACCAGATCTTATTCTTGAACAAACAGAGCTCTCCTCTGCAAGCCCATGGGTGTTTGTGTGAGTTACACAATATGGCACTGACTCCCGTGGGCTGCCATAATTTATCCTTGTATGCTAAGTGCATTCTTGCTAAGCAGAGAATACCCAGAAAAGGCAAGAAATTTCTCTTGTGACCTGAAAACCAACCAAGTTCATCTTCTGAAATATATTTTAAAATATATATGACTTTGTGGAATGCAAACACCATAATCATTGCATGGAAAATGTCCAAAGCCAAGAAATCCACATATAAAATAATTCATTGTTTAATATTTGATATGCAGTTGGGAAACATTTCTAGTGCAGTAGTTTCTCCCCTCTAAAGAACTACTTCACAATGCTGAAAATAATTCCCTTCCCTGCTCTTGACTAGACAAGGGTTTGGGGCAGAACTGGGGGATTTGGTGGCCTACATGGTAGGTGCACTTTTGGCCTGGAGTGATGCCGCGTCTTTTTGCAGTGAGTAGTAGACAGGCAGAAGCAGGGCACAGGTGGGTTCACCTGGACCCCCATTAGCTGTACCCCCATTACCTTTTGCAAGGAGAAACATAGTCCAGGCTGGCACAGGCTGGAGTAAACCTTCACAGAGCGTGCTGGCAGCCACGGTCTGCTTCGCCTTCCTTCATTTACCTCCCTAGCAGTCACTGGGAACAGCAAAACAAAGGTCTGATGGGTGAACGCTGCAAGCTGGTTCATTGTAAAAGGGAACTGCAGTGAGTGTGAGGAAGCAAAATGATGCCATTGAGGGTATTCATCCTATTCCATTGCAGACCGTGAGGAGGAGGCCTGCAGAAACGGGAGGGCAAGGAGAAGAGACAAGGACTGCATGTCACCCTTAGAATCATGATCCTCAAACAGGACGTACTTAGGTATTACATCCTGCTGACCGTGCTTTCCACTTGCCCTGACAGGATCCTATCCCTTTGGTGCAGATGAATCTTGTAGCAATAACTGTAATTTTAAATTTAGAATATGTATCTCCAACATCTGTCACAAAACAGGCTATGGAAATATTCTGTATATTGAAAAAAATGGTTAATATGCCATACCTGTCAAAGTTTGTTAGACAAATCCTTCCTCTGTATTGTGCATATTGCCAAGTTAATATGGTAAAGGATTTAATGGCTTCTTTGAATCCTCTGAAACCATATAAAGGTCAAGACATGAAAGAGGAAACAAATGAACTGTACCGGAAAGTTATATGTGTGATTTAAATGGGATTACCTAGGAACCTATGTGCATTGCTACTCTGAGTGCTTTTCAGCATTCAACTCTCAAACAAAAGTAAAATATACTTTTTTAATGTCTCCTCTTTGATCCAGTTCCTCTCCAGTCCAAACCTATGTAAAATGGATTTGATTTTTGCTGTAGCAATAATTTTTTTTTTTCCTAAACTGATTTTGATCCTGAACTGCACTGGTTTTTATTCTAAATTCCTTCCTGGCACCATTTAAAGCCACAGTGTAAAAAAAGAGAGAGAAACAAAACCTCTAAGCCCGTGACAAATATACTAGGCATGTTAGTCAGAATTTATTACAGACTTAAGAGAGATTATAGATCTAGTCTGGGCTTTTGGTAAAAAATACATTTCAGAAAATTCCCAAATATCAGAAGACTAAAATCTTCACCACATTGGTTACCTCCTGCAATCCATTTGAAACTAGAAATAAAAATAAAAAATACTCCCCCAAAAGCAGTAGGGAACTGTACATGAGTAGGTGGCAGTGCTGGCATCAACATTGCTGCCTCAGTGCTATTGTTAAGGTCTGAGGATTTGTACAGCTATTAATTACATCTTGCTCACTGCTGTTCTAATTGTCTAAAACTGGTAAGTATAGTGCCATGAGCCCAGCTGGTTTGTATTCAGAATCATAGAATCATAGAATCATTTAGGTTGGAAAAGACCTTTAAGATCATCAAGTCCAATCGTAAATCTAAAACTGCCAAGTCCACCACTAAACCATGTCCCTAAGCAACCACGTCTACACGTCTTTTAAAGATCTCCAGGGATGGTGACTCAACCACTTCCCTGGGCAGCCTGTTCCAGTGTTTGATAACACCTTCAGTGAAGAAATTTTTCCTAATATCCAATCTAAACCTCCCCTGGAGCAACTTGAGGCCATTTCCTCTCGTCCTGTCACTTGTTACTTGGCAGAAGAGACCAACCCCCACCTCGCTACAACCTCCTTGCAGGTAGTTGTAGGGAGCGATAGGGTCTCCCCTCAGCCTCCTTTTCTCCAGACTAAACAGCCCCAGTTCCCTCAGCCGCTCCTCATAAGACTTGTTCTCCAGACCCTTCACCAGCTTCGTTGCCCTTCTCTGGACACGCTCCAGCACCTCAGTGTCCTTCTTGGAGTGAGGGGCCCAAAACTGAACACAGTATTTGAGGTGTGGCCTCACCAGGGCCGAGTACAGGGGCACGATCACCTCCCTACTCCTGCTGGCCACACTATTTCTGATACAAAATCACACAAGGAAAAGTACAGGCAGTATAGACAAAAAAATACAATAATCTCTCTAGTTTCAGGAAATAACCAAAAAGAAGCAATTTTTCCTCAAAGGTCTGGATAATTATGTATTTCTACTATATTGGTACTGTTGTTACTATTACTATTGTTATGCTGATAGTCACCCACTGGTACTAGGGCACTTAATCTATTATCTTTCTGTAAGTATAGTTTTGGCTGCAGATGTGTCTTTGTTTTTCAGGTCCTGTGTAATCAAGAGAGAATTTGCATTCGGTCTTTGGACAGCTGACATCATTCCAAGTTAAATTCTGGATCTTAATGTATTGGACAAACCTTAAAAATATGCTTAATAAGCATGTTTTTATCTAACTGTTTTTGATCCACAAAAAGGGATTTTTACCTCCTGGACTAGAGGAGATAACTTCTCTTGTGTACCTCCTTATTCTTGCTAGGATTGTATATAAAGAACCCTTGGTCCCAAACGAGTGAGCAAATAGCCAAGTCTCTTGGTAAAGTTACGGAAAGGGTTTTCTCTGCACTCTGGTGGAACTGTATGACACGGTTGCCCGTATGGTAAAAGTGACTGAATACAATGGTCCATATCATTCCTTCTGAGTCCTACCTGCGATACTGCGCACCTCAGCTTGTCAGAGGTGTTTGCACACTGGAGGGAATTTGCAGAATGCTAATTGAAAAGGCAGAGTGTTTCACTGCTACTTTTCAGGCAAAGTAAATAGTTCAGGACACTTTCACTGTGGAAAGCTAGAATAGAATAGCAATTTTTTTCCTTTTTCAGGCAAGCTGTGAAGTGTGTGTGTGTGAGGTCTGGAAATCTACTTACTAAGATCAAAAGAATTTTAAAACCCAGAAGTCAGAGAACAAAGTAATATTTGGTCTATGGAGTATGAAAGGCAAAATGGAGCTCTTACTGAAGCATCGCACAGTTCTCTCTAGAGGGTTGAGTTAAATGGATAGGATCTCCATCTAGAGGCACAAAAAGGTAGCTACCACACAAACCAGTCATTTCCAGCAGTAGGATGGCTTCAATGTGTGCTGAAAATTTAGGTGCAACTTAAGTATCTCTCAGGTGGAGGAGCCCCATATTTTATTACAATTTACATTTCATTATAATTAAGAAGCAGGTATATAATTTGATGAAATTCTGAAACCATTACAGTTAGATATTCTTGTAGCAAACAGTCTGAATACTGAGGTATAATTAGACTGGGGTAGCCACTGCATTTAGTTGTCACTTTAGGAATGATCCAACTCAAAGTGTTGTTTCAGAGTAGGTTGTAAATGGGTCAGAAGAGTGGCTGGTGTCATCCAAAGGGACTAGCTCATGCTACACACACATTTATCAGTGGACCTATGCTGATTTCCGCTTGCAGAGGTTATAAGCTACCCAGAAAAGGCAGATCAAAGTGACAGGTTTCAGTTTTCCCTCCTTGCACTGCACCACTGTTTCTGGAAGTTGACTGAAGCTCCTCACACCAGTCAACCCCAACAAGACAAGTTTTGTCTGACTATAACTATCTTCTTCAAGCACTTCAGATAAAATACTCATACCAGAACTCAGCCTAAAACTATGCTTATCCTCAGCCGTGAAAAAGGTTTCCTCAGCAGAAGAGTTATTTAAGCTTCTGTTAAGATTGAAGATCTTTAGATTCCAGAATATATTCTCTGATGGAACAGTGCCATGATAGGTAAGTACTCCTTCTGCAGCCCAGCACGAATTGGAGGCACAGTACTTTATTATCCTCATATCATCTATCATGCCTGTACTATTAAATAGAAAAACATTATAAAAGCTACTCAAAGTCCCTGGGTGAGGCAAAGCTATTTTAAGAGGAGAAAGTTCAGAAGGCTGACTGAAACCAGCTCACAATTTGTTCTGAATACCTGGAGCTGATGCATAACAGAAATGCATCTCTTATTTAAAACATGTACAGGTAGATCTAAAAAAACCAAACCAAAACAAAAAAAATCGAACAAACAACAACAACAAAAAACCCCCAAACCCCAAAACTTTCTGTTTTTTCCTGGTTTAAATGATTTTTTTCTGCTAAAGCCTGAAGAAATATTGGTGATGAAATAGCAGAGAAGAATAACACAGTACAGGGGAGTCTCTCAGAGAACAGCTGATTAACCCCCTCAACCTGCCAGTGAGTCCATCAAAGATGCTGTGATATTTCAGTGAATCCCTGCAAATCCCTCCAAGTCATGGAGGTCCTTTTAGGGACCCTGAATAAATCCATGGAGACTCTCACTGTTCTTCAGAGATTTTGCAGCCTTCAGTAGTGTCTTTGACAGGAATATTAACATACTGAGGGCCCAACGGGACTCTTACTGAAGTTAAAGAAAATCTTTCCTCTTCCCTTGGTTAGAAATGGTGTTAGTACGTTGCTGTTATCAGTGATTTCCTTATTCGCTCACTTATGATCAAGCAGACTCACTTGTGACACCTCTAGATGATCCTCGAACCTGCTTTGGAAAGTACCCAGTTTCTTTACTCAGCAAATGCTTTCAAAATTCTTCTGAGTTCATCATGGTCACTCTTACATGAAATTCTCAAGAGCTTGAAAATGTAGTCCGTTCTGCTTCTGTGTCCATTAATCTTGGGGATTTTTACACATCTTCCATTTTACTTAAGAGCTTACCTAAGATGTAGATTAAAAGCACAGAGAAGAAAACTGACTCAGATATAAAAGGAGTTGGCTCAAATGCTTTGCAAGAATTTAAGCATATTTTGAACACAGGTTCAAACTTGTTTCTGAGAGGGCAGCTAAATCTTTTTTTTTGCTTGTATTTCTACAGACCGCATTTAAGGCAGTGATGCTGAAATAGTGAAAGAACCTAATTAGCTCTTTTCTTTACCAGAAAGGAGTGGTACCTAAATTACCAAATCAGAATCCTTATTTCCAAGCCCATTCTGCAGTCTGAAAGAAGTCTGTTTGTGAAAGATGGAAAGGTGCTAACAATACTTCACAAAATGTTTGTAAAATGTTTGAAAATCTCCAGTGAAGTGTTTGCTACAGCTAATTATGAACATGTTGATCACATTTATGAATGTTTACTGTGAGCCTGCATGATTATCTCCCCTTTTGTGGACAAAGAACCTCAAAGATTACATACTCCTTGCCAAAGGAAGGAAATATTTATTTAGCAGTTTTTCTGCAGCATTTATGTTCACTTTTACTACATTATTACAGGCTTTCTATGTCTCTGACTGTGTTACGTTTCACTAAATGACTGCTACCTACTTTAATTACATAGACTGTAGTTGCAGACTAATTGCATTTTTACTCTACTACAGGTTTAAGAAATCCATGTCTAATTCTGGCTCTGATGCATGGCTCCAGATATTGGTCTTAACAAGCTGCAGATACACTTAACAAGGGAAAATACCTTAGCTTTGCATATGAATAATTCACCACGCCATTAAGAGAAGCCCCTATCCTATGTTAAACAATAATGTAATGTTTAACAAGGTTAACTTAATAACAGGAAACTGGCGGACTTGTCTCTGACCACGTACCTTCTGTTAAAAATATATTCAGCATCACTAGGCCAGGAAGACTAAAATGCATAAGCAAATATTCTCAAGCTCTCTGCTCATTTTGATTTTTAAAGGGACATTGCAAAGGTTATTCACAAACTTTGACCTCTCTCGCGTGTTTGCAAAAAGAGAATAATGGGAACATTTGAAATGCAAGGTTTCAAAAATGCTAAATGGGATTATTTGAAACCAAAACTATTAAAAGCCTGAGGGGCATTGACTAATACAGGACAGAGAAGAGCAGGCAATTATTGTATACATAGATCTGCACTGTGAGGCATGAAAAAGCTACACAGAATACTGTCCCTAGGTGCAATGCTTCAGCTCAGCTTCTCCCTCACGGGAAGCAGTTTACTATGATTACTAAACACAAAACCTTATGCCTCTGTCACAGGAACTGCTTGGGCACAGGCGTGTAGAGAAAATACTGTTAGCCCACATGGGATTTTGCAAACTGATCTTGTCACTTTAGCAATGAAGTCTATGAGATACAGAGCTTCCACAGGGTGACGGTGATGAATATACCTGACGTCCCTTGTGCATTTCATTCTAATTCAAAGATGAGTCAGGAAAAAAAAAGAAAAAAAAGACTTTTGAGACAAATAGGTTGATTTTGAAATTCAGGCTTCCAGAGATTGTGCCATTATAGTTTACTGCATGGGAACTTCTTTCACAGTAGAAGCACCATGCCAGCTTCACCTAGACTGTTGCTAGAATGACTTGACTTGCATGAATTCAGTTGCTCTCCCATTTCTGGTATTGAGGATCTCAAACTGCTTTCATTAATAACCTGAAATTCCATAATTATGTTGTAGATTACTCGCTCTCTTGCTTTGGAAGGCTTAGCTGTTATTGTCTGCAAGTTTGCGGTTTCTGCTTCCTCATCTCAGACCCCCTTTCTACAGCAAGCATGTCTGAGGAGGAAAAGACTACTAACTAATACATTTTGTTTCCTGAGGTTTTATTTCACCCTCATGTTCTGCAATGTCACCTACATGGTCCAGTTCTCTCAATCTAATTCCATCTTTACTTAACAACTCTTTTAATTGTGACTTGATGGTGAAGTAAACTTACGGGAAGTGAAATACTATCTAGAGAGGAATACTATCTAGTAATGTATTTAGGAAACAATCTCCTCCATTAAACTGCTGAGTCCCTAGGGTGTCATGTCTGAGATTAAATCCATCCCACTGTGCCATGCAACAGCAGCAGAATCACTCAGCAGCGATTGCTGCATTGCCACGTGCCTCCATGCAGCACAAACCTATTTGATGGGCACAAGTGCATGCCTAAAGAAAGGCATATCAGGAGGTATGGGGCAAGAGAAAAGAGAAAATAAAGGGTTGAAAGCAAGAGGAAGGAAATGGCGACAAGATTGAGGTGTGAATGAAAAAGAAAGGAAGTTAATGAGGAGAAAGCAAGAAAGAGTGACTGCAAGAGAAACGAAGGGTTCTGTTAGAGTATTCACCTGGGCTCTTTGAAAAATATGAATGAATTTCTACAACCTATGGATTAAAAGACAATTTATATGGTTTGTAGTTCTCCTGACACATCCTATTTTTCAATGAAATAATTTTTTTCTTTTCTGTTAGAACCGAGTAACAAAAAAATGAATATTTTCTAAAATTTATTTGAACTCTGGTGCCCTTTTTTACTCTTCATCTCCCTTCTCCCCAGCAGAAAAGAAACAAAATAAACAAACACATGAGCAAACCCTCCTAAATAAAACCCCTTCAATTCTTCTATTGAACCAGACCAATTTTCATTTTGTTTTGAATTGCTTCTTTGAAACAGTGGAACATTTAAAAAAATAGGAAAATTATTTACAAACATTTTCATGCAGCTCAAAAAAACCTTGTCTTTGATTACCATCCCTTATTGCCTGTTTTCAGCAGAAATTCCTCACTGAGCCTAGTTTCAGTACCTGTCTATATTATCCCATGCCAGCCCATGGAGAGATCGACTAGCATTCCTTCTTGCGCATTGAGCAGTATTGCTGAAGCACTGAAGTGGCTTTAAGATCTGAAATGTCACCTCCAATAGTCATTCAAAATTTAATTTCCTAAATCATGCTGCCATTCACTGAGACTTGGCCTTCGTAACCTCTTTGGAGAAGAGAACAGAAATGATTTTTTTAAAAA
>NW_009200959.1:0-2465 GCF_000690835.1 Fulmarus glacialis | reverse complement strand
ATTTTCCTATAGAGATTTTTTTTTTCCCCTGTAGAATGCTTTTTTTGTTTCCTGTGCTATTATTTATGTTGTGGACATGAACTTATTTCCCTTTTGCCCTATCATTCTTTTCTTGCCCAGTTCTGCAGCAAAGCCATGCCTTTGGGTCTGGGACCATTAGCAATCAATTCCATGATGGGACTGTCTCCAAACGTATGAGTTTCAGATAATCAAGCAGGATTCAGATGTTTATCTCCAGGTAAACCTGGCATTTCTCATAGGGTTTCTGTATTTCTGTCTGTGATCCCTGGGGAATGCGAGTCGTGCAAAAATATGATGGAAAGAAATTACATAAAGTAAGCAACAATTCTGGGGACCCCTGGAGCCTGGTGTCCAGCACATCACGCCCCTGCTGTCTCAGTTGAACTGGCAGAGGCACAGCTCAGCACCACGGAACAGCCACGGCTCTCTATGAAGTCACGGCCTGGGAATTTGACTTGTCTTGGTATCTTTTTGCCCCCACTCCTGGTATTACTGAGTGCTGCCTCCGCATCTCCTCTCCTTAATGGCAACGCTCCTCCCTCAGATCTTTGCAGCAGCTCTGCTTTAGGGAGAAGCAGGATCTGATCTACAACCTGTGGGTCTGGGACAGATCCACATCACTCTTCTCGTTCATTCCCTTTTCATTTTTCCTTGCTGCTTAGTGCAGCACCTGGTTACCCTTCGGCTTCTCTGGTCTTTCTCATCTTGTTCTCCACCTCTCTGCTGTTCAGATCAGTCTTCTGGCTATCATTTTCCTTAGGTTGCACTGTGTTGTGTTTCTCATCTTCTGGTTTAACAGTTACTTCCTTTGCCGGCAGTGCTCAGCTCCCATTTCTCTGAACTCTTTGAAATGCAGAAAGGCAAAAAAATTCACGCAGTCTCATATAAACCTCCTAGTGGGTCTAGCAGGAAGCGATGCTGTAATGACACACTACGGTGCTGCCCTCCCACTCGAGATGAATATTGGGTGAGGCTGATCAGTGGCTCTACCAGACAGCTTACAGAAATAGTCCTAACCTTCATCAGCTTTTCTCTGAAGTTTGTAAGAAACTGATACGTCAGTACTGACTGTTCCAAAATCATGAGAGCCAGTTTTGCTCCCTGTTTCAGAATTATCAGTGGGGCAGAGTATCCTTTATAGAATATCTTTTATGTAAGAGAAGTAATGAAAACTGTTTTGGATGAGAAATGCAGAAGACCCGTGAGTGGAGAATCAGGAGATGTAACCAGCCGGGACTGAGGTGTTCTGCAGATCTGTGTGTTTAATTATGAAGTGAACCAGATCCATGCGAGCAGGAATTGTTCTTAGTAAGTATGAAGAGTGGTGTATTGTGAGGGTAGTTTGAAAGGACGACCTTACAACAGCAGAGAAGTGGCAGTGTATTTTTAACAGTGTGAAAGTATCCAGTACTAGCAGAACAATAACAGGGCTGAGTGGAATGGAAAATAGTAACTATACCTAATTTATGTACATATAATAAATAATTATATTAGCTATAGAATGTACATGTATGTTCAATTATTTCTTCATAAGCAAATTACACCAACACAGTCACTGCACACAGTAGCAGTGAGACCCCCCCCCCCAAGTGGGAAGGTAGAATCAGGATGGGGGAAATGATTTTCCATTGTTGAAGCTTTTGGTTCTCTGCAGCTCTGAGAGTTTGAGGCTGAAAAAAGCCTCAATAACGCCATGCTGATTTGCAGACGTCATGTACCCCAGTCATGTATGCCTTGTGATACTTTTTGAGAAGTCTATGGCTTAAAGGCATGTTTCACAGCTCCTTGCTCTCAGTCACTCACATTATAAGCCTGTGACTTCAAAGGGACATCCGAAAGGAAATGTTTGGAGGAAAAAAAAAAGAAAAGGGAAAGATTGTCTGCTTGTCCCTTTTTTTTTTCTGCTCATGACATAACAGGCTTAAGATACTTTGGTATAACTGCTTCTCAGTGGGTTATTTTTCCCTTCTTGCTTTACGAAGACCACAAAAAGAAATTGGCAGTGAGGAAGAAAACAGCTGTATGATCCCAATCCAGATGCTGTCATCTTAGATTGGTCTTGTCAAAGTGCAGGCAAGCAACTTTCCATCTCTAAGCAGTCTCCTTCGGTCAAGCTGGAATGATGTCCAAGATAGTGACTCTCAGACTTTTTCATATCAGGACTTTTAGTAGTAGCATACGCAAAAGCATATACTGCTCCCTGCTGCATATCCAGTCATAAAGTAAGTAAGAAAAGTCTCTGAGGTTTGGTGGTGCCCTTCCAGGCTATAGGCAACATCACTAAAACGATGTTTTCTCTTGTTTCTGAGTGCAAATGAGGTTCAGTTCTAAATACAGTACATTTCAAGACTTTAAACATGTTATCCATAACATCAATGTCTTCCATATAAACGAAGTCCTGAATGGCTTTCAGAAGTGTCTGAAGCGTATCTTTTTTTTTGGGG
>NW_009200958.1:67572-90181 GCF_000690835.1 Fulmarus glacialis | reverse complement strand
AAAACATTATCTATCTATCTGAGTTGTAACCCAATTCCTGGCTCCCACTGAAACTAGCTTTCTTGTAGAACAACTGGTTTTCAACCAGTCAAGCCAAAGGCAGCGAAGGAAACACTTACAGCTATTAAAAGACAACAACAATATAGAAGTGGAAGTCTCTTGCGAATTTGCACATGCTTAGAAATGGGGGGGGTTGCCTTTTTTTTTTTTCCCCAGGATGAAGCCCAGCAAGCATGCACTGGCTAGACAAGAAACCACCGAGGGAGGAAAGCTGGGATACGCTCCTTTAATGCTGTTGTGCATTGGACTCCAAAAAGCTTTTAGCTCTCAAATTTTCAGGATTAATTGATATTTACTGTAACCGGTACCCAATCAGAGGTAATCTCTTAAGGTAAAGGCAAGAATGTGCTTTTGCAAGATCTCTCGGGGCTTCACTCAGATTCTGAATAAGATGAGGGATAAATCTGAACTTTCTGTATCTCTACAAGGAGGAAGAAATCTTGCTTTGCAGAAATCTTGCTTTTTAGAGCCTCTGTTTTCACTCTGAGTGGAAAAGAAATGAGAGAGGCTGACAAGGAAGGGAGCTGTTCCACCAAGAAATATATGGTAGCAGTCTTCAAAAAAGGTGAAAGGTATCTGTGATGTTAATGGAGTGAGTTCTTGATACTAACTAAAAGAATAAGAGGAAACTAAACTGTAGAGAAAAAAATTAGGTAAGAAGTTGAGAAAAAGTTCTGGATTGTCAGGATAGTTACCAACTGAAATAATATGCTGAGGAAGTTAGGAAATCTCTATTACTGCAGGCATTTAAAAAGAATTAAACAAACATCTGTCAAGACTGACATAGGTATTGTTGATCTTACCTTGAGGCAGGGATGCATTAGGTGACCTCTCCAGTCTCTTTTGCCCTGTCTTCTGTGATTGCTGATTCATGTCTGTCTTTTCCACCTCCCTTGATGTCTTCACTTATACTACCAGATGGGAATGTTCACTAATCAATTCTATCCCTACAGTTAATGCTTTTTTCGTTATACAGACAGTTGGCTTGAGGAATCAGTTTCACCCATAATCAAAACAAATTCTTAATAAAAACACTCAACATATGTGAATCACTCCTCACTACTACAAAGTTGGGGTATAGCATAGACTGGAGCCACGAATAAGACTTTGGAATAAAAAAACGCAACCTGTAGCATAACTTATAGCACCATTTATGAAACCACTTCTGTCTTTCAAGACATCGTTACATCATTTTCAAAAGAAACAGGTACAGGTGCTCTCAATCTAAAGACATCAAGTTTCTTGTACTCATTGTGTCAACAAAAATGAAAGAATATCACAGTTACACAGTTTTAGTTACTTATACAGGTATATTTTACAGCCCTAAGGATTTACAACAGATATTTTCTTCAAGTGCTTTCTGCTTTTTCCATTTTCTAGCTTTCCTGTCTTCAAAGTCACTAAATAATTCTTAGCAATGTTTCTATTGTGCCTGGGCACACTGGTGCCATATACAATATTTTGCAGTGTTTTCTTCAAGGTTTGAATAACAAACATTCTTACAGGTGGATAAAACATTCCTTACTAGACATTCATGAAACTAGAAATAGGTTTATTATATTATGGAGAAAGGCCTTAGAAAGTTCAATTTTCATTTGGAAAAGCCAAGAGACCTGAAAAAATATTTTTATAGATCATATAACATTAATTTAAATTAAGTCATTTGCCCCAAGAAAGAATATACCTATCTAAACGGGGTTCAGGAGTTCTTAGATAAATATGAAAGATTAGTTCCTTTTTTGCTTGCATTTTTATTTGTTTTCTCTTTTTGGAAAGCATTTCTAGTTCCCTGCTGGGCTCAGACAACACATGAAGGATTTGTTTCCTTTACCATCCAATGTCTACACAGAGGGAAGAATAGAAACGTTATCAGTATTTGCTTTTACCTTGCTGACCTTTTTGTTCTAGGCACATTTTTGCCAAGTTAATAACTCAATAATGCTAACTGGTAACTCAATAATAATTACATTTGATAGTGTATTATATAGTAGGTTTTCATTTGTCAATCTTAAAACGCTTCTCCAAGGAAGCTAAGTATGATCATACCAAGATAGAGACTCATGATGTAACTTGCTCAAGGGCAGACAGCAGGCCAGTGTCACAAACAGGAGTGTATTTGACATTTCCTTGATCTTTCCTGCAGTGTGCCATTCCCAGGCCTTTTTGCTTCACCACACAAGCATCTACGTTGTACAGTTTGGATATATCATTCCCATTTACACATTTTTTTTTCAGGATAAAAATGCCCAGCCAATATCAGTTATTAGCAATGTATGATATTAGCAATGTATTAGTAATTATATCAGCAAAGATATTAGCAATGTATGATCTGGATTAACTTTCTACAACGACAGAAAATGAAAATCAGAGTAGGTCACAAAGATCACTTTTAATATAGCAAATTCCAGCTATGCTTGTGCGTAACAAAAGTATCCTTATTACATATGTCCTTACTAGAGGCTATTTAAATGCAAAATACCTACCTTCTATCAGGTTGCTACACTATTACTTGCTGGGTAGGAAGCCTATGTAAAGGACTCATGGGTATTTTATTTCCTATATTTTACACCAAATTAACTGCCTATTTCCCTGAGTAATAATAGGCTGCCATAACAGTAATAATGCATTGAAATATCAAACTGGTTTGAAAGACGTGCACATACACACCATTTCATAATACTGTACTCAAAAAATGCATACCATTGTAAAAAAATTTTGAAAGTAATTGTATAGCCCCATAAAACAAGTTTTGCACTAACACATATGGTAAAGATGTGCCAAATTCAGGAGATTATATCTGGACAGCATTTAAATCAAAGCAAGAGGACTCCTATTAACTTTCATGGGACACAGAATTTACTCAAGCCTATGAATTAGCTCAAAGGAATTAATTGACTGCCTTCTATTTATACCCAATTTTACTTTACTCTGTAAACTTTAAGAAAAAATATCTGCTTTCATAAAAATATTCTAGCAATTTGATCCTTCATAATATTAGCATACTTTTAAAATGCAAAATCAGAGTTAAACGTTTTAAAAGCCAGCTCTTTAGTGCTTCTCTTCAAATAAAATCACTGGTTTAGTTACTGAACCAGAATTTAGAATCAAATTTTGTAAAATATTGCACAAAGGAAAAAATAGCTAGTTAATGAATGGCTCTATATAATTTTCTGTAAAATATTAGCATTTCATCCAAACGTGTGCTCCCTTTGTAGAGCAGATATGTTGCAGAGATATTCACTGCTACTTAAATAATCTCATATTCAAACTACAACACAAGACAGTGTTTAATGTTCCAGAGCTTCAAATGATGGAAGAGAGGGGTCTTGAACTAGATGTGCTGACTGGAAAATAGCATCAAATGAGTTGTGAGAAATCCAGTGCAGACTATTTCAACTGCATCTTGAAGGACTTCCTTTAAAAATTAGCTCCAAATAGAAGCAACATTACAGACAGGAAAAACCATCTAAACTTGAATGCTGATTCTGTTATTCAATGTACACTTTAAATGTGAGAATTGGGTAGTTACTTTCTGCAAAGGATTTATGTAAAGGATTGAAAGTCTGAGACTGCCAGCAGGATGGGTCACGCAGGTGGAGGGATCGAGTCTCGGCGCCCGTCCTGGCATGGCAGATCCCCATTTGGCATGTCTCACTGGGATGTCATGGGATCTAATGACTTGTGGTAGACAACGTCATGGCCATGCAGCTCCAGCACACACGTTCTCTCACTATTCGTACGGTTCCTGGTGCAATTGTTGTAAAACACATTTTGTTAATGGAAATATTTTGATTTTGCATCTGACACACACACATGATCTATCAGTTACCATCAGTGTATGTGATTGGCTTTATGTTTTGCTACGTGGGCCAAATTCTGTCTCATCACAACTGTGTCAATTAGATCGTATTTTTGGAAACCATGTTTATTAATATCAAGCATACTGGTAGAGCTGTAGAAGTACCTCTGAAATCAGCACTGAACTGAATAGTTTGTGCAAAGATGAAATTAAAGGGAAAGCTTTAGATCCAAGTTTGGGTCAGAAGTTCGTAGTTGCATCATTCTGGCAAACCAGCAGCATCCTTCAAGGATGAAAGGGATCGCTTGACTACGAGTCGTAAACATGAACTGTCCCATTGGAATTCTGTGCTAAATGACCGTAATGTTGTGAGGGTCTCAGAGAAAGGATGGGATTTGGAAAGGAAAGACGACAGTAGAATAGGAAGCAAGATCCCTGTGAAAAATCGTACTTTATATTATAGTAGGGGCTTTACTATACCTTTGGGGGCCTTCCCTTCTTATCAAAGAAACTGCTGGGTGGTCAAGGACATTCAACCTAGCAGGAATTTAGGCTAACCCATAACTAATTAGAGACCAAGGAATCAAGGCTATTCCAGAAGTTACTGCATGTGGGTTTTTGTAAACATAGACATAACCTAGAGAAGGACAACGTCCCACCAAAGTGTGCCTGTACATTGCTCATGGATCTTCCTTCCCAGGCTATGGGAACAATATTAACAATACTTATGGTAAGAGCTGTACACTGGGTATGCCACTGCTTACTGCTCCGTAGTCTGAACCAATACATCCACTGAAGAAAAATCATACACATGGGGTGTGCGTGTGTATAAACATACACTTGATGTTTTTCTCAATTCTCATCACATGTTTCATTCAACAGACTTATTAATCAACCATAAGAAATGAGTTAAGATGTTGAAACAGTTATGGCCTTTGTTCTGTGTCAGTTTTGTTGGCTTAGCTGACATATAGCTACAAGGCATGACGGATCAAAGTAATTAAAGTTCCAATCATTTACCTTTCTATGTTCAGTGTCAAGACAGCTAGCCTTCACCCTGTGTTCAGAGCATTTTAATATTTTTTTTAACATGTTATAGCTGTGCCATTTGCCTTGCTGTACTTAAGAATTTGACAGCATTTCCATTATAAAGTTTGTATACGAAGGCTTGAAATTCCCTCTGGATTCCAACTTTGCACATAAAATTGCAGACCACAGTAAATCCAAAACCAAGCAGCCAGGGTTTTTTTTTCCTTTTTTTTTTTCTTTTTTTTTTTCTTTTTTCATTTACTTTAAGGTAATTTAGTCAGGTTTTGTCCATCAGAGAACAAAAGTTGCTAGTTCTGTTTCACTTAGTTTCAAGGAACAATTTTTTGTCTTCTGTGAAACTTAAATGAAACTTATTTTGTTCCTGTCACAAAATATGGTAGGCAAGTAGTCCTAATCTTTGCTCTTCCATCATACAGATTATTTATAACTGAGAGTATGAAAACATTTGGTCTAGTCAAAAACTTTGGGGTATGTAGCAGGGGTTGATTTCTGGATATTTCAAGAACAGAAGGTTGGTTTGTCTTTGAATCCAAGCATGAATTCCAAGAATAAGTGATACCTTTCCCAGATTAGAGGAAAAAAATGCATTTTTTTTAAGTCATACAGATAATTTGAGTCTTGGGAACAGCATTCACTAACTAAATACAAACAAGCACATGTTTAAAAAAAAAAAAAAAAAGGAAAAGCAAAATCAGGAATTAAATAACCCACAAGCAGTGAAAATGACTGTCTCCTTATCCTCTCTGTACCTCCTACTCTTTCTCCACAGCTGGCCTGTTGCCCTCACTGGCTGGATGGATCCACCAGGCAGTGGAGCAGGAAGTCGTCTTCTGCTTCTCATCATGGTTTGCATAGGACCTTGTATAAGACTGGCACAAGGCATGTGGCAAATTGTAGCTAAGGACCCTTTGCACATTATCAGATACCGATGGTTTATAATCTCCCATGTCCCCAAGTCTTATCTACTGCACACAGCTCCACTCTAATACAGCAAAAACAAAATCTGCCAGGGTTTTCTATGAAGGTATTGTATTAGATAGCTTTATAAGCTTTGCTTTCACAAAGGTCATATAAAATCTGGTAGTTTTATTACACATTAGAGATCAAGAATGGAGGTGTAGAGTGTCCGTTATTTGGCACAGCAGTCTGAGATGTTTCGGGAAATAACCCACTCTGCCTATATGCAGTAGCAGACCTTCATCCAACCAGTTTCACCACCACATAGCCTGCATGACTCCATAATATGCAAAGCCTCTTCCAGTCATATATCAGGCCTTCAGAAATGCAGTCTGGAGGAAAAGATTAGGTGGCTTCAAGAATATTAGTGCAATTGCTCCCAAATATTCTGTCCCTACTTGGAAGGATTTGAAGAAACAGTGGCAAGGGGAGGTAGAGGAGACATAAGCTGTCTCCTTCCATGTTATACAGTGAATAATAAGAACAGAGCATTGTTTGTAAAACTCATTCATGAACGGAAAAGGAGGCTAATTAAAAATGAATTTCATTTATAATAAATACCTCCACCAGCATTTTTATAAATAAAACAGGCAGCAGTTATTATTCTACTATGTATTTACAAGGAACGGGCAATTCTAAAAAACAATAGAAGGACATCCCATTCCTTAGAAGTTTATGACTGACAAATCATAAGACACCACCTACCTTGTCAGAATCTTTACAGGCCCGTCTTACTTCAAACTCAGTCAACATATGTTCTACTATTTACCTTGATAAGATAGAATCAAGTCCAAATTTCTGTCATTCCTCCCATAGGCATCTCACTTTTCTCTCTTCAATTACTTTTTAAAGTTCCCAGAGCATGAAAACATCACTTTGATGCTGCATCACATCCAGTTAGGAAGCTCTGGCATGTAGTGTTATGTTTAAACCAACATGCAAATGTAATCAGGAATGACACATCGTCCCAATAATGCAGTCACTCAGCTTTGAGAAACTCAGATAGACAAATTATAAAACAGATTCTCACAGCCACAGGTTTGTGCTTTTGGAAAGGAATCTCTAAGTCAAACTTAAAGACAGTTTGAGAAAGATCTTAAAGAAAGATGCCCCAAGCCTGTCAGTGCTTAAGAGGCATTAGCTTTTGGTCAGCTCTGAAGTGGTCAGGCAGTTGGACTAGATGATCGTTGTAGGTCACTTCCAACTGAAATATTCTATTCCATTCCATTCTATTCTAAAGTTTCAGTCTTTAAAACATTCACTCGGGGACCTAGAGTTGGGCCATCGAGACCTGATGGAGAAGGCCCACAACCTGCATGTTGCCACGGGAGCATGTGAGCTGCCGTAAAAGCTGAATGTGCAGCTCAGAAGGTTTTCCTTCGTCATCTCTAGAACACTGGCAGGCTCAGCCAAACATTCCCAAGCTATTGAACCCAAGAATAGGAGGGAGAGGAAAGTGAGATTTTTCTCACCTCTTTTCCAGCTAGTTCTTGTTAATATTTATTGAGAAGACCAGATTGTGCTAATTGTCCTTTTGGAAATAGCCCCCATTGTGTCCCACCCAGTGGCCAGGAAGATTATGAGTCCTGTCAGGGTGGGAAGATCTTCTACCCCATTACTACTCAATATGACTCACCCAAAAAGGGCTCTACGGGCTTTGTTAAAGCAAATCTCACATGCTGATGATTGGTCTTTGCCCCCATTCTTTGTATTTGGGCTAAGGACACCTGGTCCCGGTGGAGGGTTTAACTGCCCGGTCTTCCAGGTCTTAAACAGCACATAGACACTTGTGTGGGCCTTCTGTGTAAGGGTGACCCTTGGTGTTTTACTAGCAATATTGATTTTGGCTTTACAATACTCCTGTTATCCCTATTATAAAGTTGAGGGAAAAGGCACAGCTAAATGACTTATCAAGGCTGACAAAAAAAGAGAGTGTTGGAGCTGAGAATAGAAACCAGATCACCTGAGGTTTCATTTCTGGAAACGTTTCCCCTTTCCTCTTCCTTTGAATCTTTGTTTAGTACTGGGGCAGGTCATTTGAAATCTGGGCAATATTGAGATATGCTTTCTTTCCCAGAAGGAAATAAAGCTTTACAGGCTCACTTTACAGAGGCAGCCGGTCCGCTCGGACTGCCGAGGTTTTGCAGCTCTCACAGGACGCTGCAAAATCCAGCAATCAGACCTGTGCAGCCGGAACGCTTTCAGAGGAGATGGCAATGCGCAGAAACAGCGTATTATCTAAAACCAGGCTCACACAATATGTTTCTATGGACATCAGAAACTAATCTTTGAAATGGTCCCTGATGAGAGCTGGATTGGCCCGAGCTGCCTTCTGAAAATGTTCCAATTCCTCCTTTGCATCCGGTGTGTGTTTATTGGAGAAAGAATAAGTTCTCATTTAAATTCTGCACATGTATTTGCACTGTGACCTTTTTAGCTGTTACCTCATGGCTATATCTGAAATTGGTAATAAAATGCAACTCACGGTAAAGAACTGCTAGGTGATTTTATACAACTATAATTCTACATTCTCAAAAGGCAGAATATGTAATTCCTTAAGCCACACACGGGAACTTGGTGATACTGGGCTGGATTTTTGTTTTCAAAGCCAACACTATGTGAATAAAGCCAACTCTATACAATGATAGAAATAATGAGTTAAACAGATATGCATTTTAGCTGATCTTGACGCAGAGTGAGAAACCAATATGAAGTCCCACTGAAGTGAGGATGCTACACAAATACAGGCACAAACAGCTCCCTCAGCAGATGATTGTGCATCTTAGGGGCTTCGTATGTGTTTATCTATAACTGTTAGATAAGTGTTTCTGAAGAGTCTTCTCAGTCTGCCAGAGTTTAAATAATTTCCAAGACATGCTATTGATGTGTGAAAAAATACGATGGTCCAGTGTAATTAACGACTGACAGTGGGAGGGTAAACCCTGGAAAATCTGATTATATGTAACCTTCTCCTTTTCTTGTACTAATTTATTGCATTCCAGAATTGTCCTGATTTTAGGACTACAGTAAGGAGCCTTTATGTTAGGTAGTGGTCAAATGCAAAGGAGGTCATAATATGAAAAACAAATATTTAATATCACTCATTTTCCCCATAAAGTCCACACGGGCTGGCTCCTGCCGCACACAGAAGAGCGCTGAGCTCAGTGGTGCTCTGCCCAGCCACAGGTTCAGCTTCACTGACCCAACAGTACAGATATGGAAAAACTATTTCGATACAGAGACACTATACACATTTTCTATACAGTAAACATACTCCGAGTTGTCCTAATAGCTTGTTTACTGAAATAATTAAGTCATTAGAAACTATGCCTGGTTTTGTGGCCCTCTTTTCAAAGTGCAAATGAATTTACATCAAGCAACTTTAGAGTATACTTACAATGAACAGACTTCAGAAATTTTCGGCTGGCTTGGAAGACTCTGATCAATCCTTTGAGCAGGACAGGGAGTTGTCAGGTTTTCCAGTATGTTACAACAGAGATCTGAAGCGAGTGAAAGCAGACATGCGGCTTCTCTGGCTGAGCTGCAGGTGAGCTTCTAAGGAAGGTCGGATCTGGAGGACAGAGCAGGGGCCACCAGGCACCTTCCTCCACCCTGCAGCTGGGGGTGCCTCCCGGCAGGGTCTTTCAGCTCTACTTTCTCTAAACTGAGGCTTCCAAGTCAACAGCTGGAGAGCTGCCATTTTTGTTTTTCCTGGTGGAAAACTATTTGGAGGGATAAATTAAAATTTTCTGGTAGGAGATATAAAAGAGGCATTGTCATTGAAAAGTAATTTACATACTGCCTCCTAAACATAACCCTAATGAGCTAACTCTACTGTAGTTCACAAATTAGCATGAAGAAAGTCTAAATCAGAAGTTTGTCCTACCCTGCATTTCCAAATACTTATTGTTCAGGCTCAGAGCTCTTTAAAACATAGATGACATATCCCTGTCTCAAAACAGAGACCACACATGTAGAGGTTGTCAACTTCCAATTAAAACAACAGGACACAGCTAGCCAGTTTGTGCAAATGAATCTATCTAGAGACATTTTTCCCCCTATAGAAAGTATGACGACTTCCATTCTCTGCCTATGCTTACTCTGGGTCTTAGATATTTCCTAAAAGAGCTGAACAATCAGATCCAAATTCCTTGTGTATACAGAAAGGCAGAGCACAATGGAAAAGCTGTTCAAAATCCAATTCTGAAACACTCATACTGTGTTTTCAAATCAAGCTATGGGTATCTTTCTAATCACTAAAGAGTGCCAACAAGTATTTAAAGCCTAAAAAGACTTAGCAGAAAGGTGGAGATACAGCAAGGTAGCAAGATATTTGCCATTTGGAGCTACCCGCAGGTACTTATAGATTACCCACTTGCTGTGCACCTGCAGGGAAGGAAACAGTCATCTGCGTTTCTGAACTGACAGCAATATTGCAACCCAGCAGGTACACGCAGGTTATGTGGTGAGATTTAAACTAGAGGCATACTTTGTAACTACATCAGCATCTTGCTTTTCTACTACACATTCATTTATTTCAGCTGACAACAGTCTCCCTGTCCAGATTTGTAGGGGCACGATACATTAGAAAAACACTTCAGAGTTCAACCTTGGGTTTCAGTTCAACAACTAACACCAATATAGCAAAGCCCTTAAGCATTTCTAGCACCTTCACTGATCTGAGAGGTACCATAACTGGTAGCCCTGAGGTAACAAAACACACCGTATCTGGATAATGCTGAACTTACAGACAGTTCTCCATGAATCAGTGCAGATACTGTAGTAACTGAGATGCCTGAATTTTTTATCAGATTATACCTATACCAAACCAACAGTGGAAGAAGCCCCAACACCATTTATATTGACATGAATTTTCTAAACACGGTTGTTGGACACAACATTTCTATTTACGCTAATGTAAACACTGATCTCTGAAAACATATGAGATAGTTATTAAACTTACTTCATCCAGAACCTCTTTTCATAGGTGACAAGACCAAAAGGGATCTGCTGGTTCATCAAATCCATCACATTATCATATCCAGTTTATAACTGCTTTCCTAAACTGATCCTGGTTTACCTTATAGCCATGGTTTTGCTCTCATAAGAAGATTATTCTGGAACCTCACCTTTCTAATGGTTAAAACCTTTCTACTTCACCCACAGTTTGTTCATGATCTGTTTAAATCTATTTGGTTTTTTAGTGCCAACATTGCCTTTTAGCTCAAACATACCTCTATGAATACATCAAGAAATAAAATCAGTGTAGGTGACCAATCACCTAACCTGCATAAGAATAAATCTGAGTTGTAGGTGTACTGGGATTTAACTTTATGCTTCTTCCCTGTGCTTACCTCAGCCTTTGAATGCTATTTCATGGCTGATTTAAACCTAAGATCATAGCACTTCCAGAAGGAGCAGACCTTATCCTCAGGCACGTTCTCCATCCACCTCTGTTGTGTCAGATCCCCCAACAGTACACCTTTAGGTGGGCTAAATTAATTTACCTGTCTCATTGAAAACCAACACTGCAAAGAAAATGATAATACATACTATGATTCTTGGTTTTAGGAGCTGATCCAGATGGGGAGAACCCTTCTGGCAGCAACGCACACAGAGCAGGTAGTGAAACCTTAAAAGCTAATCCCTTAATATGTCTGCGAGCCCCAAAGAGTATCCCAAGAAAATGCTGCTTTTCCTGGTTCGTATGGAGACCAGCTCTTCATTTAGAGCCCTGCTCACTGAAATGATGCAAATCCTCCAAGGTGCTATGTCACTACAGGAGCTTTGAAGGGTAGATTGTAAGCTGTAAGCAATCTTCAACAAATTTCGACGATGTCTTCTCAAAACAGGTTGCTCACAGGTAGCACTGTAGAGCAACCTGGCAGGAAAAAAGTTCATCTGTACTGTATTGACAGGAGTGTTTACTTAAGGCACAAGTGATTCCTCCGTCATCTAAATAAAATTTTTTAATATTTTAGACTTCTACATGTGTACAGCTATGTTTGAGCACCTTTAAAACAAATTGCTGGTCTCACCTAACCCTGTGCAGACCTTTATCCATTTAAACAAACTAATTCACGTTTTGCCACTACAGAATATAAGCTTGTGCTTTTTCCTAAAGAGGACCAGAAACAGAGTAGCAAGGATGGTTTAGGTGAATTGAAGTTGATTATATTCAACAGTTTTTCACACAAATGGTAATTTACCTAGCTCTAACTAATTCCATCATTTGCTCATTTTTCCAGACTAAGATCATCTAATTCACCTCAAACTTGCCAAAACAGTTTAAAAAAAAAAAAAATTAAGTATCCATCAGTCTTATGGGAAATTTACTGAGCCTCTGAAAACGTTTCCTAAAACATCCCCAGTTTCCTTCCTCTAGATTTATAAAATCTGATTTAAAAAATATTTTCTTGACCCAATAAATCGCCAATTTTTAAAAACTTCTAAAACTGTGCTTGTCACCTTGAGTCTTATCTTTATCATCTAGGATATCTTCTTAGAAATTAATTTCTGAGATGACAATTTAGTAGATACATTCATAAGGATACAAATAATATTTTCAACATTTCTTTAAACATAGCTTAATTTCTGGAGGCACCTATAGAGCTTTTTTTCTATCAGTCTTCATTTTATTTTTTGTTATTACTGTCGTTCTGCCCTTTAAAAGCAAAACCACTATGGTATAGTGAAATTATGACACCAGCTCAGTTTTTTTACATATATTATAAACATTCAATTTGTTTAAAGTGTTAATGAGGGTTTTTTCCCCCCAGAAGTGATTCATTCCTTCATTTTTATCAAATTATTCTATAGATTGACAATACATTTTTGCAGGATCAAGTCTGGCCTAAAGACTGGATTTTTGCAGACAATTTCACTGAGAAAATACAAAAGGAAACTGCCTTTCTAGTTCTCTGTCAAGGCAGAACAGTTTCCAGGTTTTCCATTAGTAACATAGAAAAGTCAGAATTTCACGGATCTTTACAAAGTTCCTAATTTTCATACTAAAATGGTTTGCATTATGGCGGAATAATATGAATGCAAAATAATAAGAAAAATCACAAGAAGCGACTTTTTCATCAATTAAAAATGACAAAAATACGCTTCAAATCTCACCATAGCATCTCAGCTCTTTGGGAAGGATCTTGTCCGCAGTGTGATATTGGCATGGCCCTTTCTTCACCATTAGGCTCTAAAACAAAGTTGAATTCCAGACTAACAGTAATCTGTAAAATAAGCACAGGAGGTCATAATCTGGCTCCTAATAGGCATCCTGGTCTTCTGCTAGTGTCATGAAGATCCAGACGTACACATTAGTAGCTTGATGATGGCACATCCCTAAAATGCAGTTCTACTCCCAAAAGGGACTAGAGAATGGCCAATTACTCAGCAGATCTGTCCCACATGTATATTTAAGATTACATTACCTGTGTTTGCATAAATACAAATGTTTACTACTGATTAGCAGTATATAGCAAACACAGCCACGAAATACTCCTTTAGAAGGAGTCTTGCCCTTCTAATGCGCCAGGAGCAGGCTTGTCAATAAAAGGCCAATTAAGTCACAAGTTTTTAACAACCTACAGCCAAAACACTAATATCTGGTATAAATGCTATAATATGGTCCGAAATTTAAAATGAGACACACCTTCTCTTCCTAATTTACAACAAAACATACAATTTGATACACCTATGTCAATTGGAAAATGTAAAGTTTTTTGTTTAAAAATCATTTCCCCAGGTTTTTCTGAAGCCTTTTTAGCATGAAGAAGTACAAGCCATTTCTATATCAAACAGGAAGATTTTTTTTTTTTTTTTTCAATTTACGTGACAACTCATTCAAAATATTATTCAAATGTATGTGGAAAAAGCTTTCAAAAAAACTCTCCCATCATAAATGAGAACATTCATTTTGAGTGGAATGACATTTTTCATTTGCCCTGAAATTATTGTTTACTTTTTGTAACTCCAAAATATTCTTTTTAAGTAGTAATGAAAAGAACATTATAAAAGTCTCTTTTTAATTGTCAGAATACAAACAAAAAAAAAATTCTACAGATCTATCTGCGTTCTAGCTGCAGGATTAAGTGCTCCTTTCACAAATGTCTATACTGATCATTATAAAGGAGTAAGAGCAGTTGAAGACAGAAAAGGGGGGGAAATGAAGTTACATATAAGCTGGCTTGGTTTAGTTCTACAAAATTTTTATTACTGTGCCAGACAGGTGATAGACCAAAGACAGTGACAACAACGTAAGTTCTCAGCCTGATTTCTACTACAACAATGGGAACTTTGTAAACAAAAAGTAAAAAAAAAAAAAGCCAAATTTTTTCCCTGAAAGAAAACACTCTTTGCAGGAAAACGCTTTGTGTTTTGCAGCAAATATGGATGCTGATATTGTGCTTTTACTCCACGGTTGCTTTTTATTGCTCGGCTTTGCACAGCTTTTCTGCAGCCCCAGCAGCACCGAGCAGATTTAGGACATGAACCCTCAAACCCTCCCCAAGAAGAATTCCCATTGCAGCAAGAACAACTGGCTCAGAGTCAGATACTAGCTATTTTTTTCTCTCCATATAACTTTGTGGTGTTTTTTTATACATTTATGTTTTAATGTGTTTGTTAGTAATTAAGTAAAATGAACAAAAATATTAAAGACTATGTTTTTACTAGTGAAATACTAGTATGAAGTAGGGCTAGGTGGAAGTGGACATCAAAATGAAACATTTGAAGTATTCTCCCTAAAAATCACTAAAATGAGAGTGAGAGCAAGAAAAAAGTTTGGTCCTGATATCCTTTGAAGCATTTAATCTCAAAAATCCTAAATTCATGCAACAACTGGCTCTCTGCAGCAAAGCACGTTTTGACACAGAGGTATTACGACTTTCTGCTCTTAAATCATTATGTTTAGAGGTTTGAGGTCTTTGTTTATGCATGCATTTTGTTTCCAAAAGAAGCCAAAAGCTAACATGTTATTGCCACACCAAATAGATAAAAAATATTGGTGTCCGATTGTCACAAAATCATGCAGTAGATTTACATTTTGTACAACTTCTCTTTAAAAAAAAAAAATCCATTTTCATTTTGTTATTTGCTTTTCTGCAAATACAAAACCTAAAACTTTTTTTTGCCCCCACAAAGTATCTGACTTTACATTCAAGAAGCAAATATACAAACACTACTACAAGGATCTGAAGCAGCTTTGAACATTAACACCTGAACAAAAAGAAACTAGGCAGGAAAATAAGCTGTTGCTACAAGTGGACAGGGGAAAAAAAAAAACAAAAACAAACCACCAAACAAAAACAACCCACCAAAACAACAAAAAAAACACAACAGAAAAAAAACCTGCAGGCTTTTCTTTAAAAAAGTTGAACTAACTATTCCAGTGAACTGGCTGGGTGTACAATGCCAACTACTGTAGCAGGAATTGAGACAGTCCTGGCCATTCCATTGACTTGATGAAGTAAATCACAATCTCCATGTTTTAGGTTAGTTATCTCAAGAAGATATAATTTCTTATAGTGAGGTGCTGGGAAGTGAGAGACTTCACTAGTGTTCGTGATAACCAAATGTTATATATTCTCTAATTCTTGGTTAAAATAAATAGACATATGTAGGGCTTTATCAGACCAACACTAGAAGCAACTTCAATGCCTGAAAATTTTAAATAGCATAGATATAGGATGCATCCTATAAATGAGGACAGAAAAGGCCTATTTGGATTTGAAAGAGTTTAGGTGTTCCAATGGAAAAAGGGCAGTATTTGCAAAAGGTCATCATCCAAACAGTTCAGAGGATCATTTTTAACAAGTTCTACAGAAGGGTTCAAGTATTTTACCTCAATTGATTAGTTAAAATATAGCTTAATAACTACATGTGACCAAACAACAACTTTCAACAATTATCCTTTCTGTAATTTCAGAGATTAGAAGGTGAAATGGAAGATGGATACCGTCTACTCTGACTTCCCAAATAATTAAAACCATACAGCTTTCCATTTCCAAAACGGAAATTTTACTTAGAAAAATTAAAATGGGAATTTTTTAGAATGTAATTTCTCAAACCTTTTGCAAGTTGGGAAATTTATCATAGTTCCTTCCCACAGAAAATTTCAGTTTTGGTCAATTGGCAGTTCCGGAAGAAAAGGCTTTAATCAAAAAGTTTGATTAATGGATTTCATTGTAAAAGCCATGTGACTAATTCCCATAACAAAAGTACCCAGCTCTGATACCCAATCACTTCCCATATCGCGCACACTACTCATCTAAAACACAAAACTCGCCAAGCCAAGGACAGAGGTTTCGCTGGCAGTTTTCAGTGTTCACAGGCCTCTATTGAGAGGATACTTTCCCGCCATGTTCAATGTCATCCATACTTCTTTGTAGTGACAGTATTGATTCTTTCTGTGAAGTCTCGGGAAACACTTGCTTTAGGTAGTCTGGAGTCTGTTCAACAAGACATTAAAAACAAGAAGCTAGACAAGGTATTGGTAAAATTATAAAAATATGGGGGAATTTGTCCATCTGGTGAGGACGGATGCTTCCATAGTACTCCTTCATGTGATATCTCCAACTAGAAAAAGCTCAGTGGAAGGTTTGCTGCACGTGAACTGAAGAAATCCATAGGCATGATATTTTGATCATCTCTGACAACGGGCTAATGAGAAAGAGCACAGTCCTGGTGCACGTGGGTGGATGCAATTGCACATCAATAAGCATTGTAGATTACAAACAGAAGAGTGGTGCAAAAATATGCTGTGGTTGGCAACCGTGGGTGAGGAGGAACTTTTGGCTTATACGAGCACAGAAGCTTATGTAGAGGCAGATAACTTACCAAAGAGTTGCTTGCTTTTTAGTTTCGACAAGCGTTTTCTTTCAATGTTGATGATGCACCCGAGCTAAATGTATTGTTACACTGAGATTGACAGATGCAGTTCACACTTCAAGTCCTGTCCATTTAATTCATGAGCAGTAGGCATATGATGAAAGTCTAACGGCATCAACAGTTTTAGCGTAACTCTGTGGAAGAAAATATTTGCTGAAATATTTGTCCAGCTTGGATACATCAGCTAAAGCAGAGAACAACCAGCCCAGGATAGTAAGGCAATGTGATGGGTACGTAGATCACAATCACTACCTCCTGAAATTTATGAAAGCCAACAGAAGGCATTGACTATTATCTTCATATACTTAATCGGAGTTTAGGTGCTGTCACACCCAATTCTGAAGTGTGATGAAATTTGGGCAAAGGAAAGGTAAAATATTCCAAGATCCATTTTGGTAATCAAAGCTATCTGATGGGAAACTTAGATCCACTTACAGCCTCCAGACCTGCACAGATACCACAGTGGAGTTCTTGGAGTTCTTCTACGCAAGGAGAGGTTCACAAAAGTTGGTGCATAATATCCAGGTGGTCAAGAAAAACCCAAGTGACTCAAGCTATGTTTAGCAGGGACTGCGCACAGCGCGCCGCAGTCTCGGTCAGCTCTGAGCGGTGCTGGGGCTTCACTTGGGCAATGCCCTCCCCGAGACAAGCAGCAGACCCAAGGTCCTCAGTAATTACGGTTATTAAGGATTCAGTGTAACTTTTTCTGAGTGTAGACGTGTGAGCACTAACATCCTGGCCAAATACCAACTTGGATAATTATTTTGCCTACCTAAATGTCCCTGTTTTCATTTGAATAAGGTATTCTTCATTTCTAAAGCTGTTACACAGTGCTGTTGAGCGCTGTTAAACAGCTGCAATATTTCACCCCAGAGATGGCTGCATTTCAGTTGTGGGTGATGCGATCCAAAGAGTTTGAATATCAGTTTAATCACTTTGGCATCCTTCAGGAACAAAGTCACTATTTAAATGTAAGATTATTGTAGAGAATAAAATTGTCAATAAATGTAGTAATGTCTATCTCTAACTATAAGCAATTACAGAGCTAATCTCCAACTCTCAAAAAATAACACCAGATGGTATTTTTCAGAAAAGTCAAATGTAGAATATTATATTTTTTTGCATTTTTCAGTACATCATGATGGCAAATAATATTATGTGAATCCTGCAAGTACAAGAAAAATCTGCAAGTATAACATTTTTCTCTTCCAGCGAACATCCTGTGAATTCATAAATATTTACATTTTGCAAGTTATAATTATGTAGCACTGGAGGAAAAAAAAGAAAAAAGTGACTGTATATACAAGTTTATAAAAGAACATTCATAAATTAAAAATGTGCATTGTTCTGAAAATGATACCTACTGTGTTTTTTGTGTCTGTATGCCAAACCATGGGATAGCTTCCTACCTCTCTCTCAGTAGGGTAAAAATTATACTTGTAGGTTTGAACGACTATTGATTTCTTATTATAGTTTCTATTAATAGTTGTAAATCATTATGTATGAACTCATCGTTATAGGTATTTGCTAAAACAGAAAGAAAAATTTGTATCGCTACAGGGATAATCCTCCTTCACAAATTGACAAACACAATTACAGATGCACTCCAAATATATATTCTGTGGAAAAAACACAATTACCTAAATTGGTACAGTGAAATGCTATCTTGTTATTGGTTTTTTTTAGTTGGATTTTTTGTATTAGTTGGCTTGGTTCAGCAATTTATATACCAGAGGATAATTTTAGCGTTAATGAATCTGAACTGCATGAAAGTCTTGAAGTTGAGATTTCAGTTGCATGAATCCTCTTTTTTCAGCACGTAGGGTAACTATTCATTGAAGACTATTTTTATTGAAGGAATTTTACCATTTTGATTCATGAATAATCCATGAACAGATGTTGATTTTTACAAGTTCAGTTGTTATTTGAAATTGTTTGAATACTTTATACAAACATATTGCAACCTCTGGGTTATTTGTATATTTTTTTGTTCTATTACAGTCTTCAACTATTCATTGTAAGATAAATTCTCTCCTCATACAAAAAATCCTTACCAATGTAAAAAAAAAAAAAGGTTGGACAAGTGACCCAGGTGTATTATTCATTATGTAAATTCTTTAGAAGAAAAAAATAATCCTTTATGACCAGAAAAATCAACTTTTACAAATAGGAAAAAAGACAGGAGAAAATAATTTGTGCAAATGCATAAGGCACTGTCAGTAAGATGGTCAAATCCTCTGAATGTTCTTATGAAAGCAAAAACTGTGCAAATAGAAGAAGATTTATGAATATGAAAGTTACTTTGATATCTTAATTAATAGTTGTAAAATCATCTTTTTCTCTCTCTAAAGTATTTGTTCAGTTGTATTGTTGAGATAAAAACAAAACCACAGTGGCAACACCTTTCCCTTGTAGACAGACTTTCATTTTTGACCAGGAAAGCTTTTCTATTTTCCCTCGGCTGTTTCTCTGCAGGCAAACCATGCATTTCTTACTCTTGCTTTCCATTTTCAAGCATGCCAAATTTGCATCCACACCATACAGTTTATCACAGAAGAAGCCTGTGAACACAGCAGGCAACTTTCTAACAGTAATTTTTACCTTGTTAACTTGTGCAATATTACACTAATTCCAGACAATCAATGCCAGATCTTCCAAGAAGAAGGGAAAAAAGTCGCCACGACCTTTAGACTCAATCAAGTTTCCAAACCACTTAAAGCAATTGAATCGGAAGTCCTTTTGCCTGCATTGACATAACACAAATCCTTCCCTCTTATCTTTGAGTTAGACCACTTTCATGTGCCTTCCTGGCAGTCACTGGACAGACATATATTGAAAAACAGACCACGACTCTAGAAGGCAACTCGGGGTAGTTTATTGGAGCTGCAACCTCCAGGTTTTTCTGGCCATCTGTGGAAGATTTACATGGTAGCCTACATAAAAACAACTGACAAAATTGTACTGATCTTCAGACACCTTACAAGTCCATGTTCTGGGAAGCGATTAACTTTTCTGTATCGAGACACTACCTTAAATAAAATTGTCAATAAATGTAGTAATGTCTATCTCTAACTATAAGCAATTACAGAGCTAATCTCCAACTCTCAAAAAAGTTGCCAGGAAGACCATGGTGACAGATAGGCACTGGCTGTCCAGTTTATCTTTTAGTTTGGGGAAGGCAAGTGGGACGGTTAGTGGGATGCTTTGATTATGTCTATTACTTTTCAGAGCTCATTTTTACATGATCAGGAAAATCTGAAGTTTGGCTAGTTATCACAGCTTTAAGGAGCCTGGCTTCTCCTCCTGGGCATTAGCCCAATACCCCTGACAGCCGAGGAGGAAGACTTAAAACTCAAATTCTAAGCAAATTAGAGATTTTTATTTACACCTGCAAGGCACATTAAGATTTGTGTGTGTTTGTTTGTTTTTTAATGCTTGAGCAATGTTTAGTAATGCTGTCTGTGTGGCAATGGTGCGATTTTTATTCCTGAATCTCTCCCTATGCCGCATCTTCATGGAAGCTTGTAACTGAGTCATTAGACCAGGTATGTTTATATGTTACCACATATTTCAATGTCTTAAATACACTAATCCCCATAGTTGACAGCACTTATGTTGCAATGACCTGCAGTCATCTGATCAACTTTCAGAATACTTACTAGCTATAATCAAATATATTCTCATCTCTTATTTGAACAAATCAAACAGAAATTGAATACATTTTTTTATGAACACTAGCAATATGTTCTCTTCTCTGATAATTTTGACATTAAAATTCCAT
Source organism: Fulmarus glacialis (assembly GCF_000690835.1). Taxonomy (NCBI): domain Eukaryota; kingdom Metazoa; phylum Chordata; class Aves; order Procellariiformes; family Procellariidae; genus Fulmarus; species Fulmarus glacialis. Next base: position 69,644 of record NW_009200958.1, on the reverse strand, counting down.
TTTAATAATCCCATCCTTCAGGCTTTGCAGACTCTTAAGGTATTAAAGCAAAAATTATCCTAAGCAGTTAGATTATAATGTATTTAAAGATTAGACATTTCATGTTGAATATTAACTGCTCCACTTCTCAGGGAAAAAAAAATGATGCAGGGTTTTTTTTCTTGTATAATTTATACTTTTTTGATAGGTTGACTATACAAAGTTCAAATCTTTTATGAAAAAATACTATAAAATATACTCATAGTCCTGCGTTGCACTAAAAAGCTGTATATAAAGGTCTGAGAAAACATTTTTGCTTAAATCATTAACATATTTTGATCCCTCAGAAATAACAAAATGGCTGTTCAATCTCAATGCAGCCTATCAGACTTCTGAGCTGAGCCAAGATTGCAAATATTTTACTATCTAAAGAACTTTTATTTACATGTCATAAAAGATGGGACACATATTTGGACTTTAGGTTTCATGATAATACAAAATGTACAGGCATTACTTAATCATTTGAAACAAAGAAACTACACGAAAAAAAAATTATCTTTTAGCCAAACTTGTAAGTATTTTAGGTGTTTGCCTACCTGATGACAATCGATGATAAAAGTATTAGTTGAGTGGGGCAGAATTCTATACTTAAAATTGACCAGCGGGAGTATGTCCTATAGCCAGAACAGTTTACCTCACCGCTTGCTCTTACCTTGCTTAGCCACCCCACCCCACCACGAACATCTCTATCTACACATCTGCTCCATTTCTGGACACGACGCATGACTGCTCTGCTTCCTACACCCCCTGCACACGGGTCTCTTGACTTACTCTTCATCTGCCTCTTGTCATTCACCGTCTCTTTTAACTCTCAGTCAGAAAGCGATCAGCTATCGGAATCAAACAAATCAGCAGCTCCATTCCTCGTCAACCCAGCCTGGGAAATCAGCGGTTGCGCACAGTATTCTTTCTGCGGTGTAGTGCAGCCTGTGCCGAGGTGGTGTGGTCCGTCACCGCACGCTGCCTCTGAAGGAGCCTTCTGTCCTCTGGGGCATCAAGGAGAAGACAACGGTAAAACCTGCTGCCCTATACTTTTATACTGCTATACTTTGTGCCAACACAGCTAGCTTTGGTCTTAAGTCTATCCTGCTGCTTAGATTCAGCCTGCTTATTTATTATTTTCTTTGGTGCTTTTTTACCATGGAATGCTCGGATATAGGTCTGGACCCAGAATAACTGTCCAACAACAGCTCCCCCCACTCGTTACTGGCACAGACATGGTCCTCGTGCTGTGATAAGCACTGGCAGAGCAAAACAAATGTCCATCTAGAAAGTCAGTGTAGAGCAAGTATCACGCTCTAAGTTCATGCACTGTCTTATTCTGAAATAGATTCTGTGCATAGACAAACCTTCACCTACAGACAAAATTTAAAAGTTTGGGGTTTTTTTTTGTTTTTTGGGTTTTTTTGTTTTTTGGGGTTTTTTTGAGTTTTTACTTCAGAACATGCAACTTGCAGTGTAGCTTCAAAGGACACCAACCCTCTTCTGCCAGTTCACCCAGTGGCAAAGATACCTGCTGACCCTCTTGCAGGGCTTCCCCCCCTCAAAGCAACCAGCGCAGGGTGTTTCTCCTCTCTTGTATAAACAGGGGGGGAAACCCTGTAATACAAAAGAGTCTTTTTTTCATTGGTGGGTAAACAACATCAGAGACAGCCTGGCTTTGTTTCCACGCTGTATGACACCATAAATACACACCCTTTCCTGTACTATTACTTGTTCATTTTTTAACAATGTGCTTATGCTATTAGAAGTGTATTTTGGGTTATTTCAGTGGAACATTTAACATCTTTTCTCTGTCCTTTTGTCTTGCCCTTCAATTTTGACTGTGATGGATCTAAGCATATTTAGGACATTAAGGGCAAACTAAATTGTTGTTTATACTGTTAAATGTAAAAAGCATAATGGTAGGGTAGTATCTATATTCTGGAAAATAAGTACACTTGTCTGATTTTTATTACATATCTTCTCTACTGATGTGTACTGAGCAAATTGTGGGGTCTCTGCTGAAAATGCAATATGAAAGTTTAATACAA
>NW_009200958.1:63563-67560 GCF_000690835.1 Fulmarus glacialis | reverse complement strand
CACGACGCAACTCAAAACAAAGAAAAAATACTTGCGCTTTAGGAGAGACGCTCCAAGAATACCTAAACGGACCCAGTGCAACCACGGGGCTGGTAAACACAGGTAAGCGACAGACATGAGTTATCTCCTTCATCAGCCACCACAGCTAGTACCTGGCATCAGCATCTGCCCTGGCTCCGCAGTCAGCTCCTGGGGCATTGCCAGCCCCTGAGATACGGGCTGAAATAGAGTTCTGTAAACGACGCAGCTCATAGAGAAATGCCTGCGAAATCTGGAGACAAGAACCCGCCAGGACTTTTTCCAAGCAAGATACACAATCTGGTGGCTTGTGCATGCAAGGGCTGCTAATCCGTCCACAGCTCTCTGAACACACACACGCCACTTTGCCTGCCCAGATGTTTTCTGATTAATAATGAGGTCATCCGCAATGCCAAAAACGTGGCCTTGTAGTTCTCCAACACTCTTGGAAAGCCACAGAGTGTTTAAGGGGGATGGAAATATTAAATACAACATAGTATAAAACACAATAAATCAAATGAATTTGTTTAGATGAAAAGCACTTTTTTGTTTTTGTCAGCACAGCAATTGTATATTCCACAATTATTATGATGTTTTCTGACATAAAACTGCTGTATATCTGACTGCTGTATCAGACCCAGTCTTCTGGCTTCACCCCTTCTTGCTTTACAGAATGGTTCTTAAGAAAATATCCGTATTTTACAGTATTTCACCATTTCCAAGGCCAAAATTAGAAAACAAGAAATATAAAATTGGAATGGGATAATGCAAACCATTACTGGATCTGTTCCTCAGTCACTATCCCCAAAAAAAGCATTGAGAAAGAGAGTGAAAAAGGGCTCACTTATCTGAATCTCTGCACTGAAACGATGGGCAAAAGTGCACAGGCGACTGAAATGCCTGACCCTAAACAAAGCAGAAGAGACACATGGATTGCTCCTCCCTCGGAAAGCTGTTGGCATTACCCTCATGATCATTCCACTCCACTGCTTTTGCTTCGCAACTTTACATTTAACCGCATATAACACCAAGAGGTCTAAAGCCCAGCACCAAACAGCTGAGCGTTGCTCCTACCGTAATCTTTTAGAGTCCCTAAAGACAGAGACCCCCAAACGGACATGCTTGCGGAGACCGAGGGCTGGTCCTACTCCACCCAGGGAAACACCGTCTGGGGACCACAAAGCCATGGGGAAATGCAGCTTTTTTTTCCAGGCTCATGCAGCACCACCTATAGACAAAAAGACTACATTTCTCTGGAGTATTTGGGAAGTGGAAAATACTCCTACCCTTGTTACCGCAGCTTTCTGTATGTTGCTTTTCCCCCCCTACCTCAAATGCTCAGGTGAGCAACGGGGCTAGAGGAGGTTTGCACAGGACCTGAAAGATCTTATCTATAATCCAGAAAGAAATCTTGAGAAAACAAATAAGGCGAATGAAAGTGACTGCCTGGCACCAAATACAAGGATCAAAGGCCCATAAAACTGACTTTTGCATAAAAAGCTGGGCAGTTCCCAAGGACTCTTCACCCAGAACCAGGAGCCTCAATAAAAAGTTATTTTGGGGATTTTCTGCTAGACTTTTTTCCGTAGCACACAGACATCAAATGGGAAATAACACTATTGCTAAGAAATAGCATCCTGAATACTTATTGCTTTCCCGTCGCCTTCTGCACTTTTCAGGTTCCGTGCGGTGTCAGAAGCCTGTGCAGCCTCAGTGCTGCAATCTGGAATTAGCCATCACAAGTGTCTCTGGAGCAGGGCTGTATGTAAGAGTATAAAGGTTGGGGATTTTTTAATTATGTTACTGTGCTTACAAAGAGAATCTTGAAAATGTGAAGTGCACCACACAGGGACTGACGTCTCCCCATTTCCAGACAGTATGAAATGAATCGTGCCTTGAGAGACGCGAGGCATCCCATTCTCCTTAGTGCCGAACCTACAGATGACAATCTGCAGCACACTGAGAAGTGAAAATGTGAGTACAGAGGAAAAAAAAAGCAAGCAAAGTTAGTTTTCACATAAATAGGATATCTGTTCTGCAGAATATGCTTTCTTTTAGATTTCAGAAAAAAAAAAAAAGGAAAAAACACACCAACAAACAAACAAACCAAAAAACCATACCTCTGAGATGGAAATAAAGTCCTACAATCCAGACACTCATTGCAAAATTTAGATGTAGCTTGATATAGAGCTAATATACAAGAATGCTTCTTGAATTAAAATATTTCTGATGGGCCTTTCTTATACTGGCTGTTTTCCTAATTTGATTAATTTTAGAACTTTGGATGACTTCAAACTTATAACATTTGGGTTTTTTAATTCAGGATTTTATGTCGCATTTTATGCCAGATAGTGATAATGACATATCTTGAACTTCAAAGGTGTCTAACCAATTAGAGATTCTCTGCAAGAGAAAATGCAGAGAGGAAAAATAAAAGAAAAACCATATTTGAATAGTTTTCCCCAAATGCTGAATATTAAGCACATTTTGAGAATATTCACACAGTATTACATGTACAGTTTTCTTTAAAATTGTGACTAATTTGAATTTTCAGGATAGGAAACAGCAGTGCCGTGAGTCTCCTCTTCAGCTTGTCTTTTGTTTGTACAGCCCTATAACACCATGATTTCATGCTACATGTGTTGCTTGTTATATATCCTAAAAATTCAATTTTCTTATCCCAGAAGGAAAGAGCTATAAGAGGTGAAGCTAGTCATAAAGTGTTGTCAACGTGAAGGAAACTGCTTTTGAACACTCTGCCACCACCCTTATTTGTGGTAATCATGCAAATCACTGCAAACAGCTCCGAAGCCCCAGTTCATTTGGTTTTGAGTCGAGCTACAGTAATCGTGTACATGGAGGGAAGGAGAAACACCGTTTGATATATGTTTCTGCGAACATTTATCCTTGACAAGACCGAACAGAGTACAAAAGTAGTGCTACACCTACCATGCTGGGATATATGAGTCTTCGAAATGGCGATCTCTATCTCAAAAACTATTTAACCAGCCTATGATAGGGCAGTTACTGTGGTTATAAGGCTTTCTTTCCTAGAATGATAGAGCACAGTAAAATACCTTTTAAAACAACACAGAAGTTATTGCTGACCAGATTCTGACTCCAGTAAATTTATTGCACTCTATCTTTATAGAAGTTCTTCATTCTTCTCTTCGTTTCCGTGTGTGTAATGAGTTTATCTGCCACAAACGGATTGTATTTCTTCCTTTTCATTAATAAGGTCACTAGATTTTGAGGGGTGCAGTTGAAAGATGGTAGCAAACATCTAAGCCTTTTATTGTCAGAAGCTTATCAGTAAATCACACTATTTTAGATTTCTGTTTCATTTGGGGGGGGTGGGGGGGGGTGTATTTTTCCAAGATGTTATTACTTTATCTTTAGAAACACTTTTGCACCTTTACCCCACTTGGCAAGTTCTCTAGAATGAAAAGCTTTTTGTTTTAAACAAACCCCTGGTAGAATTGCAATGCCTTTCTTAAAATTACCCATGGAAAGTAACTCCATCAAATGCTAGTGAAATAACTGCCACGTCTGAATGCTGGCCATGGACCAACGCTGCGATGCAAGGCCACTTTAAAACACTCCCAAGTCCTCACTTTCTTCTCCTCTAGAGATCCACTGGTGTGACAGGCTGACCTCCCTACCTAAGATTGGATATATTGATCCAGAAAATGCTCTTATCAACTAGAACTGCATCTGAGATTTTGTGGGCATGTTATTACTACCGAGAATTGAACTTTTGTCTCTCAGGCATCGTATCTAGAACCCTTTGCCATGCAGGGTGATTTCAGCGACCCTAAAAGTCTTATGTGCAGAAGCAAATATCAAAACATGATCTATAATTAACAGAAATGAATTCTTAGTGACTTAAATACCCAGAGCACTCGCATCAACCGTAGGACTAGAAGCAAAATTATGTTATAGGACCTCCCTTAACTGTTAACAATTTTGTAACAGAAGT
>NW_009200958.1:0-61032 GCF_000690835.1 Fulmarus glacialis | reverse complement strand
GGGGGCGGGGGGAAGGATTGATTAATCTTGAGAATGAAGAAATGCAGTCAGGTGTACTTCAGCAATTGCTAATTTATACCTTGAAGAGCAATCATAGAGGGACCAAAGAGGAATATGAGGGTCTTCTCACGTCCGTGAATTCTGACGCAATGTTTTTTTAATACTAAACTCTAAATCTACATTGTCATAAATAATGGCTTCTTACATTTTGGTGCCAAAAAATTATTTAGTGTCAGTCTAACTGGCACCTATTTATCCATACCCAGAAGTTCAAGCTGTAAAATGTGCTAACGTGATCTAGTGATTAAGCAAAGTAGCTGGCTCCATCATCCACCCCTTCCTTTTCTATTAATTATTTTTATAGTTTTGATTTCAAGACTTGGATTAAAATAAATGGCCGGGTGGGGCAGGCAGATAAGTGGAGTACAAAAGCTGATGGGTCAAAGCATGCTTTTAGCTTAATATTTTGCACATGAAGCAACTTAATACACTATTTTTGTAATACTCTTATTTCCTTAATAGTGCTAATCTAATTACCGTATGTGAATATAGACAAAAGAAGTGTGCAGTTATGATTTATGGAGAAACACCTTGACCTTTATTAGTTAAAATAACTGTGCAAGTGTCAAGTTGCCATAAAATTCTACTGAAAATGAAGACAATTTTTGCTGGCATTTATATCTTTGCTCAATGACAGGATAGACTAAACAATTTCTTTGAAATCATGCTTTAGATGAAAAAAAGGTTTTGAAGGAAAAAATTGCTAAAGAGAAAAAATGGGCTAGAACATCTCGTTGTAAACAGAAAGAAACCACTGTTCTGTTATTTATACATTTTTTTGCCCACTTACCCAGGCTCCTGCATGTGAAATGAATGGTATAACTGTTTCTGAACAAACCCCTAGTTTTTAAGTTTGAATCATGTAATTAAATAACTGACATTTTTGATTCCTGGGAGATGCTGTGACAGCTCCACTTCCCTCCCCTATGGCAGCCTAGGCGCACTGAATGCCGTACAGAAAGCTCACACAAGACTCAGGAGCCTGAAGTTACCGCAGGAGCTGATCCTCAGATGGCACATAGTCTCACTTATGTTGTGTTTTTAACCCCATAAAAATCACTTCAGGTTTTAGTACCTCCCCGATTCCTTTAAGAACTCTCCAGATACTGAAGAATTAAGAAAGAGAGGGTGGACATCAAAAAGTCAGCCTTTCATGTTGGCAGGAACGGGCAACGCAAGCAGCCCATGACCCACCAGCCTCCATGGGTCTAACGCTTGGGGCCAGCAAACCCTCCCCTGAAAGCTCAGAGCCTCCAGTGAGGAGGAAGAGGTTTGGAGACTGGTGAAAGTCAAGCCTTCAAAAGCAACCGCGATGGTTTTGGTGGGTGTGTGAGCTCAGCAGCCTTGCACTTATTGTTCAGCTGTAATTAATGGAAAAAGCAGCTCAGTTTGTCAAGATTCAGACCTAACTTCTTGCCCAGATTGCAAAGAGAGAAAGGAGTGGAAGAACCAGCTAGAAAACATACAGCGCTGAAGGCACAGGGTGTATGTAGTAATCTTGTCAGCTATATTGCATACCAAACGCTTCAGAAGTTTCATGAAACCTATAAAACTACCTACAGCAAAGGCTGGTTAGGGTCTATGCTGGCCTTAAGCAAGCCAATTCCTGCAAGAAAACATATGGCCCTGTTCGTAAACTTTAGTCATTTCAGTGCAATTTCATGTTCATATGATCATAAGATTTCCATACTAGATTTGGCTTCCTTCTAACCAGCACAGAGTGAATGCAGAAGAGCTTGGATCTGTCACCAGGCACTCAAAAACACATACCTAAACATGAGGAGCTGCTAAAAACACCAGTTCTAAGCCCCATAAATTGAACCCTGCAGAGGATAGAAAATCCATTTCGCAAAGCATTTCAAGAGGTTAGACAGGATCAAAACCTGACCATTAAAGATTTTTAAAAAGACGGGTCTGGAAAAATGGGTCAGGTTGAGTAAAACACTTCATTTCAACTTGGTGGGGCTTACTGTGTTTTGAAAAAAAAAAATTTAAAATCATTTTTTTTTACAGAAAAATACTCAAAAATAAAAATGAAAACATTTTCTTTAAGAACTTGTGATTTCTTCCACTGATTTTCTTCATAAGAGTATGTTGGTGAAGACATGTGATTTCTTGAAAGAAAACTTCTACTTTGATAGAAACATATTTTGTGACAGAAGCAGCTTGTATTCACTTTTTCCTGACCGCTTCTGCTGGCAGTTCCCACTGGTGGCTCAAGGACTAACACAGGGCACCCCGTAGAAATCAGGGCTCCCCCAGGGTGTTGGGGAGCCCCGAGGAGCCTCAGAGCAGGAAAAGGGCTCTGCCAGCAACCCTGTGCTGGAGGAAGAAGATGATTAAGCAAAGGTTGATGACTATCGGTTAAGAAAATATAAAACTGACAATCTGACGATCCTTCAGGAAGGAAACAGCAAAAAAGATGCCATTATAACTGCAAGGAAGAGCCTGAAGGCAACATTTCAACCATAACAGGACAGCTCGTAGAAATTAATAACAATTTCCCATTTACAAGCTTTTCCTTTGTTTTTGCAATAGAACCATTCCCAAGGTACAACTGGTTTCAGACGATAATTACCTTGACAGGTGCTGTATTAAATTCATCATTTCTTCCCATTTCTCCCATGTTTGTAAGAGGAAGCATCGGATTAATGTTACAAAACTGGTGCTGACTGCACCTTGTTTTCCTTCTGAGTGTGTTTGTTTTCTCACCTTAAATCCTGGCTCTCCCCAAGCTGTGAGCATTGCCTGGTTTCTTATTCCACACCTCTCTGCAAGAGTTTACAGGCTTCATATATAAATTACAATTCCCCTTTATTAATCTAATTGATCGTTTGGTTCCAAATGCATATGCAAGATCTTCTGAAACCTTTTAGACCCCTGTGGTTCAATATCAATCTCAAAATATTAAAAGCATCTTGTGGAAAATTGGAAAGCAGATGAGACACTTTGGGACTGGAGATGCTGTAGAAACTGAAACTTTTAAAGCAGCCTTGACACAATTATTGAATGCTGTCATTGCTCAAAAGGGCTTTTTATTTTATTGGTTCTTCTGTAATTGTTTTGTACTTTTACTCTATCTGTGCAATGTGGCTGCCAGGAATTCAACTTAAATGAGAAACAACATTTAGATGAAACCAAATGAAGCCCTACACCTTGGAGTTTTTGTTTCAATCTTCTTTTTCATGCCCATTTGCCAGGGCACCAGATACGTGGTATCTGAACTTCTCAGAGCATTCTTGTCATTTAAGAACAAAATATTTTGGAAGTACAAGCTCTTATTCCCAACTGACGAAAAAACCCTTTGAAAAACACAACCACCCAAAAAATGGAATACAGCTCTCTCCCGCATGAATTGCTTGACTAATTTCTATTTGCTTACACAACTTTCCCCCTAGATTTGAAGCATTTTGGGGAAGGGGTATTTCTCATGGTGACTCTGTAGCTCTTTGGGAAGCCACCCTTGCTGGGAAAGAGAAGACTGCATTCAGCAACATACAGCATGCAGAACCGTGACTGCAGGTGGCATGATTGATCTAATTTAAAAGACATGTAGATGAGGCGCTTAGGGACATGGTTTAGTGGGCATGGTGGTGTTGGGTTGACGGTTGGACTTGATGATCTTAGAGGTCTTTTCCAACCTTAATGATTCTATGATTCTATGATTAATTGAATTAATGTAACAAACACTGTTATTCGGATTCCTTGCAAGGACAGTAGCTGTTTCCTCAAGAGAAGCAAGGGAAAATATTCCTCTGCTTCTGCTCCTTTTCTTAGCTCTTATCAAAGCCACACTGGAAAGGAAACGAGTTGAAAGGAATCAAAACAACCACACCGCCCATCCTCATGGAAGAAAGCAAGAATAAAACTCGATCAATATCAGAAGGAATATTGTTCCACCCATAAGAGATGGTTGTTGAATTTGAAACATCTTCATAGTGTCTTACTGAAATATTTAGTGTTATGAAGTTCCATGAAGCAATATGAAATTTAAATTAATGTGGAGCAGTGTGAAGTGCCAGGGCATTTTAAGAGAAAGCGGGTAACAGTCTTATTAGTCTAACTTAGACTTTTAGAGGCAGATCTTAAATATTTAAATTTTTTCAGTGGAGTTAGGAGACTTCTACAATACATCACAATACTAAATACAACATTGCAAGTGAATTATTAGGAAATACAAGCAAAATAACTTTAGAAGCAACATTTTTTCTAAAATTCTTTGCTTAAAGGTTTTCATGGTAAGCTAGATGGTAAAAAACCAACAACAACAGCAAAAACAAACAACAAAACCCCACAATCATGTGAACCTCAACAAAAATTCTCAAATGACAATTACCAAAAATTAAAGTTACCAGATACCATTTGGTAAAATTCATCCATACTTTTAAATGGTTTCTTCTATAGGGGCCTTTCTGACTGTATCCCCAACAAGCTGAGTTTAAAAGTGGAGAACATTGGGCAGAAGACCCCAGCGAGTCCAATGGAAAGGGACAATGAAAGAAGTTTTGCCTGGGATCAGGAAAAGTTACTAGGGTGAGTATTATGGACACTGGCAAAGACAGTAATAGGAGGATAAAGTAGGTGGAAATAGAGAAATTAGGAAAACTAAAAAAGAAATGCGCAGAAGAGTAAACAAATCAGAGAATAAAGTAAATTTTGTGAGACCTTGTATCATTTATTTGATTTTTTTTTTCCTTTACTACTTTTTCCATTACTATTTCGCATTTTAGAGAATTTAGTCATGCAACGAAATATGTCTTATATTTTGTAACTCCCTCGGAGTGTAAATGCCTAACACTAAGCAAATCCTCCATCTCCAGGCACTGTAAAAAAATTTTCCATGAAACCTGTCATTCTTCATTCCTCAGCTATGGAGCTCCTCCAGTAAAAAGAAAGATTTATAAACATGTATAAGAACTGGGAATATTCACCAGCAGATGAGCAGGAAGACAGAAAATGCAGACACCAGCTGAAAAATAGTTATGTGAAGGCCACAGCTGTCTGTCTTTATCTAATTCAGAGTTAGCCTTAGAAAAGGAAACAGCTACCTGACAACACAATCCTAATTCAGCCAGGGAAAAGCAATCATAAAGGAAAATCATCTGCCTGCCATGACTGTAAAGAAAAAGAAATAAGACGACTGTTTTCATATAGGGAAAATATAACTTAAAACAAGTCTACTCATCACACTGTATAGATGTACAAAAGACAGATTGCAAACCTTTGAGAAATCCAGCTTTTTTTTTTTACTCTGATTTTACCTGTTGTCTGTTTCAGTTCAATAAAGAGTTAATGGATAAAAAACATTAAGCATGAACTTTTTTTCACCAATCACCATACTGTTCAGCCTTCATTCAAAACCTCTTTCCTCCCCATACCTGAGGGCTATGACCTCTCCCCATTCCCCGGGCTAATATTGTCCATTACTTATATAGCAAGACTGTTTATTCCTGAACTATCCTCTTACCACAGCCACTGGCCACATCAGGCTGTAGCTTACTTAACTCCACCCTGTTAATTGGCAACTGCCCCACTCAGTTGACTCTCTGATTTGGCTCATCCATCTATTAGCTCATCACCATAATACACCTAATACATCTGATTTTTCCCCTTTGAGACCCCCCACCCCAGGAAAACCCACAAAGACTCTGTTGTCTTCCCAGTTCACAGGTCAGCAATGGCAAAGGCCATTACTTCAGTGGTGATTCATGAAACAGTGATGACAGCTCCCCTTTATACCTCCTTGCAAGGATGTTGGATAAGACCACAACTGGATAATAAGATAAACTTTCCCAATAAATCCTGACTCAGTGTCACTCTGCAGCAAACCACAGCATCAGTCATCTGTAAATCAATAATGAAGATGTTAGATGGATGTAATTTGTCCACTAAAGAGTGCGAAGAAGCCAGGAGCTGCTTCTAAATAAGCTTTTTCTCCCCTACCACCTGATAACCTGAGGTCTGGACAAGACTCACTTACTGTTCTCCAGCCATCTTCTAGGTTCAACACATTATCTGCAAATTTGGATATCTACCTTTTTCTCAACATCTCCAGTCAATTACAATCAGAAAAGACTCATATTCTTCCATTTGCTCCTACATTTCAACATTACGATCTAGGCAGAGGTCATAACGCTCCAATATCCAAAATCCAGTTAATTGATTCCCTTTGGGTATCAAATCCCTCCAGCACTGCAGTTATTGCTGCATCAATCATATTGCTATTCATACCAAAGAATTAGAAGGATGTCCAAAACGCTGAAATCTCTTGCTACTCCTGTCCTCAGCTTCTCCTCCGGCCATTTCTAAGCACACCAATTTTCTTGATAACACATTTAAAATTCAATTTCCCTCATAGGATTTGATTGTGCCTATAAATCTGAGCCTGGCCTCTGATCAGATCTCCAAAATGGTCCAGCCCCCAAATTACTCCAAAATTCCTGCCATACTCTCATTTATTTTTATCCATATCTTAACAAAAGACCATCTTTACCATCTGTTTTGGGATTACGGTGTCCTAGCACCACTGATAACTCACAGCAACTTTTTCTACATCATTCAGATTTCCTTTAGTGGTGTATAACACATCTACATTTTTAATCTCACTTCCAAGTATGTCAACTTCCATCTCTTTCCTAGAGGGACAAACATATGAAACTCTCACCCACAAGGTCTTCTTTTTTTTTTTTTTTTTTTAATCTTTTCAGTAAATAACAAATCATTCAAATACCAAGGTCCTTCCAAGACAAAATCTCAGAGTCAGTTACCTGCCCAAGCAACTGCTGCCACGTTTGCTGCTCACGAAATATACATTCAAGCACAAGCAAAATCAGGTCCTTCAGCATTATCTTAGACCTGAAAAAACTGGCTTGAAATGAGGCTATACATTCAAATATAAACAAGGATCAATACAGTAATTTGCTGATTAATTTCTGTGGTCAAATATAATACCAATAAACTCTCTCTGAGTTTGAGAGAGAGAGGCCCTTGAATGGATAGTTGCATCTTCAGCAACAGTAAGTTAGAGGACCCAGCCTCTCTCTCAGCAGTTCCTTGCATTGATTTTCTTCTACTTAGAGATATTTGTTCTCACCCTTTAGGTAATTTTATTTCTAATATCATATTGTTATTAAGTACTCTTCCACTAGAAGGGAATTACTGGAAACCTGGCCCCTTGATATAGCCAGGGAGACCTGAGTTACCTTGGGCAAACGTGTGACAATCACGACCTCCCACAACAAGCACTGAAAAATGGAAGAAAGCAGCATCCCTTCCTGGGTGATCTTCAGCAGCTCAGGTTGAAAGGGGAACCACTGCAAGATACCCACAAGCCTTTTGTGGATTCCAGTGGAAGGATTAGTTAAATGGTAAAACATGGTTTAAATGGTAAAACATGGTTAAAATGGTAACTAACTCACGACAGCTGGGCAAACCAAAAAAATCTCTCAGCCTTAGAGGCAATCATTTTAGGTTGAGGTCAGAGGTGGCCAATCCGCAGACAGAGTGGGCACCTGTTTGTGTCTAATCCCTCTTGTCTCTATCACGTCTCTTACATTCATACATATTTCTTCAGCTCTTTGCAAAGATGATGAAAAACAGTTCACTGCAAAAGATGCAGTTTCCGAAGAAAAAAACCCTCAATCAAGGAATTCTGAAATTGAAACATTTTCCAATCACCTGGTATAAAGAATGTCAATGAACTTTCTTTGACTAATTAGAGAAGCTCTTCAAGCTATGGATTGTGCTTTCCTACCCTGAGCAGAGCAATAGTGTCAATAAATAATAATAATTGCAGTGTGGATTCAACTACAGCGTTTTTATTGCTGAGGAACTCAAACAACAAATAATGCCTGTACATCTATCAAAGAGAAAGCAACGCAAGTTCTCCGAACCATCCTAACTGTGTGCATTTATTTAAAATAAAAATTGTATGCAAATGTATATGCAAATTAAGTGTGGCCCTCAAGCTCCTGGAAAGTTGCCAAAAAAGCCTTCAGTGTTGCAAAGTTGAGCATCCTATCTACCATATGGTAGTACCTATCAATCTCGGAAGGGAAAAGATACCAGCTCCTCATACAGATGGCACCCATCACAGTACCTGTAAAAAGTTTGGGGATGTAACGATGAAAACGAGGCCTTTTCAATGTTATGAAAAGCATTCAGCTTTCTAATCACAGTTTAACCATTAATGCTACGGTAATATGGTGTAAAAAGTAACACTAAAATATAGCTAACACACCTAAAATTCTTCTAGGAGCGTTTATTAACCAATGATAGACAAAAAAAATATTTACATAGACCTTCCTTTATTAGTTGGTGCATTTTAACAGGAATGTGTATCCCTGCGATAGAATAGGTACATCTACATTAATGAGTTCGTTCAGATCCCCAGTGGTCCCTGCTGATTGCTCCTTGATTTGCATTAATAGTATCAAGGCTCCAAATAAACCAACTGGATTTCTTCTGTATAAAACTAAACCAATTTCTGAAACATTTATAGGCTTCAGCATCGTGGTTTCACTCTCCATATGGGTCCCATAGCCCCACACTATGGCTGATGTACATGTAGCCAGCAGCAACACAGGACCTAGAAAAACATTGAGAGCTGGCTTTGCTGTGGCAAGCGCATGGATGTTGCAAAATATCTCAACTTTTCTCAGTAGTTTGGGGGTTCTCACTTCTCTGAAACAGCGTTTGGAGAGATAGGTTTTGCTTTTGATATTGAGCAGTCATGCCAAAGAACGTTCCCGTTCTCCCATGCATACCATTAGCACAGTGTACATCTGAAAAAATGTATTTATATATCTCAGAATGTGAAGTGCTGTGTAATTAGGAGTTTAGATGAGAAATTATCACGGAGAAACAGGACTTGGGAGTTCTATCATCTGTTCGGTGCCCCGCTCGCGCAGCTCCGCGAGGAAGTTGCACGTACATTGCACGGCGCTTTCCCTATTTATAAAGCACCGAGAACATCGCCGCTCTGCTGCGAGGCCCACTCAGTCAAGCTGTGTGAATATTTCATAATGAACAACTCATTTGCAAGATTTTGACTCTTTGTCTGTTTACATATTGCTATTTAACGGCAAGGTACTGCTTCCCGCGGTCTCGGCTCGAGCAAATCACGCGCTGGAGAGGATGGGAGTTTCCCTTGCTACGGGCAGAGCATGGATCTTATGATTTGGCCCAGTGGGAGCTGAGGGTGCCCGGAAAGATCAGGCTCCCAGGAAGGGAAAACGGTTAACATTGCTTTGACAGTGGGCCTTAGTTTGATACATTGCCAAACAAGATGTATAGATTTTGTGTAGTGTTGCCTGTAATCAACCTACTGTGGTATAATTAAGGGACTGGTTTAGTTTAGCTATAAGAAATGAACTCTCTTTCTCAAATGCAAAATTGGTCAAGGGGTTGGTTGTTTTTTGTTTTTTTTTTTTACTCTAGCTTATTATCTTGCAAGTGAAGAGAACATTTATAATTTCTGTTCTTTCTGTTGTAAATTGTGCAACGCCTAAAGTTAAAAAATATCTGGCAAGCACACTTTGCATATTGCACTCCACATGATTAGTACAGGTCTGTTGGTAACATGAAATCAGTTCAAACAATGGATAAAAATAAATCACTACTAGGTACACTAGAGTTGAGATGGAAAAGGCACTAATGGTTGTTAAATGAGGTATACTGCACAGAAGGATTATATTTTAAATGGTATTAAAATTGCTTTGGGAGTGAATATTATGACTAATATTATTATTTGTATACTTGAACTGTGGTGTGATGGGGTTGTATTCCTGAAGAGAGCTTAAGAAAAGTACAAATAGATTCTTGATGCCTTTTTTTCCTCCTTTTACATTCTTAATAATAAGAGGGTAAACTACACTTACAGTGTATGAACTGCAGCTTTATCTATTTCTCACTATGATTCAAGCAAGTCAGAAATTTTCTCAAACACTTTTTTTTCATAAAAACATGCTTTCCATCAACACCAAAGGATTTCATAAAAATGTATTGATCCCCATTTAAGTTTTAACAGAACAGTATCTCAGATTGAGCTGGAATTTGGGGAGAGAGGAAGGGATTCAGAGAGGAAGACCTTCTCATGCCATGAATAAATATTTCAGAAAAATTCTATTCCTCCAAAACCAGCAAGAGAATTTTTATTGCATGAGTGCAATAAAACCGAGAGTGCCGGGGTCCGACTGCTGGTGCTGTCCTTTGCAGCTGGAGGCAGATTGGGATCTGTCTCTTTTCAGAAGCCCCCTTGACCCCAGACGATCTCCTAGCACACTTCCAAGTCACGATGTAAATATTTAGTAAAAGTTTACATATGATTAAAGCTTAGTCCCAGACTCACAAGTACAACTGATTGGGTATTGGCTTAAAGACTTCGTAGTAGCTACATGCCTGTCTTAACTATGCTTTCTAGTAAGTCCTCGTGGCCGCCGTGTAGGGGACGCAACCCCAACCTCTGGCTCTCGCCACCTGCCAGCGCCGTACCCATTTTTTCCCCACTCCAGGGGCTCTGCCAAGAAACTTGAACACACACATTTCGCTCCATCCTGCAAAAGATGCTGCAGGAGAGATTTTACTCGTTTCTTATCCTACCTCCTCTTTCTGCTACATTGTTTGGTTTTGGGTTTTTTTTTTTTCCACTTTTACCTTTTCAGTTGAGAAATTATTTCTAAAATATGATGCTTTTCTCCACTGTATGTCTTAGTTTTGGTACTGTGCCATTGTTGAAGGCAAGCTGGCAGACTGTCAGATTGTTTTCAGTAAGTTATACCGCATTCAAAGTTAAAATGGGACCGTTTATCCATGTTTGTATTTCTGGGATCATGGTTTGTAGAAACAATTCGTTCCAGGAATGGAACTTTTGTTATCATTTTCAGAGGAACATTTGGCAGGATAGGCCCATTAAAAAAAAAAAAAAAAGTCTTGGAAAAAAAGAGAAAAAACACTACTGTGCTTTTTCAATTCTCCCATCTCTGGGTTATCAATAACTACAGCTAATGCTGCCCTGATATTCCGATAAAATAGGTCTTTTCCTTTCAGATCCACCTTCTCTTTCATTACAGCCTCTCTCACACATAGATATGAGTGAAAGCAAAGATTGCCTAAATTTTTATGTGGTTTAAATCTTTTTAGAATAAAAATAGGGGGGCAATGGTATAGAATCAGGCTAAGATTGAATTAATGTTTGATGGATCCACCCTGCAGCTCTGAAAGGCTTCAATTGGTGTATTAGGACCAGGGAAAGGGTGTAATTTATCTCAGATCACAGGCTGGAAAATAACTCGGAATTCAAACTTGCTGGCAAACAGGTTCCTTTTTATTTGCCTATCAGCTAAATGATGTTTATTTTGTTGGGTTTTCTCCCCCCAGAGTAGGGTGGATGAAGTTTTTATCTAATTACTAGTACATTTCACACAAAAAAATAAAAATTCTGGGAATTCATCTAATCACAAATTCAGATCTCATCTGATAAAAAGGACCACAAGAAGGAGATTTTCCCAATATTTGTTTGAAATGAAATGTGTTTCAGAAATGACGTGTTTTGCTTTGACACTTTCAAAGTAGAATTTCTGTGTTTTTATTTTTTAAGTGAAATGTGAAAAGAAATGGATTCAGAGAAAACAAAAATGTTAAATAATGCAAAACTAAACAAAACATTTCACCTTGGTCAACTATAACAGGTGAATTTAGGTTTTAATAACCTAAAATTATTAGTAATTCTTATTAATACTTTTTTTTTTCCTTTTGTGCCAAAAAGTCCCTATCAATTCTTGTTTAACTTGATCCTTTTCAGGTTTCTGCTAATTTTTGTACCCTCACCTGAAACAGAACAAATTAATTAT
Organism: Fulmarus glacialis; assembly: GCF_000690835.1. Taxonomy (NCBI): domain Eukaryota; kingdom Metazoa; phylum Chordata; class Aves; order Procellariiformes; family Procellariidae; genus Fulmarus; species Fulmarus glacialis. Next base: position 49,123 of record NW_009200958.1, on the reverse strand, counting down.
TTGCCTAGCTCTATCACAGACTAATGAGCTCATAAGTGCATAAACTGCAGTAAGTCGACAGACTGTCTCCCTTTCTTCTTTCAGCCAAATTTCACAAATTTGCTTGACTAATCATTTATATTAAACCTGCTACATATTTTGTTACTGTTGGACTAGAAAGTTCTATTCTCACTTAAAATTTTCTGGACTTTCACTGGTAGACTTATCTGATGACCTGTTGATCTGTTCTGAAAAGATTCAGAACAGAATTTGAGGTCTATTAACTCTTCCTTGGTGCAAAAATTGTCAATTTTTACTTGCATAGAAGACTCTCTGTCATGTAATTTTTAACATTGATAGTAAAAGTATATTATTTTTATAGTGTTTTTATGTCATTGTTTCTCATCAGTTGTATTCCCCTGCAATTTTCAAAATTTGAAAACTTGCTTTCAGTAATATGTAGTACCCTGTAATTTTTTACATAAACATCTGTGGACCTAGGATAATTTCTAATATATCCCACCACTAACCTACCTGGCTAGTACAGGGTCCATTGATTGCTGGCGTGCTACACTTTGTTTTGTGTTTTTTAGCCAGTTTTAAATCGATTAAACCCAACTTTCCACTTATTCTATGGCTCCACATCTTAGCATTAACCTTTTCTAGGAAACCCTGTCAAAGGATGTCTGAAAATGTAGGTATAGAAAGTCTCTTGCATTGCCTTGTCTATCCTGGCAGAAATAATAATGATAAAAGATTCCAGCATATCTGTCAGACATGAGGACTTTCCCCTCCTCGAATTAAATTTGTTTTCTCTAATCAGGCAGTACTTGTCCCAGCGTACCTTTCATTTGATTCCTTAAAATATCATCTAGGACATTCTCCACAGTTTATGCCAGAGATATGTTCTTTCCCCGTATGTCCCTGGACCATTTTTAAATAATGTCTTTCTATTAGATTTTGCCAGTCTTCAAGGATCTGAAATTTCTAATAAAGTCTCCAATTTCCCTTCTTACTTCCTTTGGCTCTCTTGGATGTATTTTGTCTGATTCTGATGTCCTATCAATTTTTTAAAAGCCTCTAATCTCTTAATAGCCAATTTGAGTGATATCTGCATGCTTCCTAACTCCTCACTTTCAAGCTTTTAAATCTGGTGTCAGATTTATTCAAATGAAGGAGACAGGTGTACGGAAATTGTCTCAGAAAATTTTACTTTCTTTTGTTTCTGCACTTTATTATTTCTGAGAACACTTTGGATTTTTAATAATGCAACAATTGCAGTCAACCTTAAAATACATTTAAGATACTTTGTAGAATATTTTTAGTTTAAATTTAATTTCATGTGCCCACACCGTGTTTATGGTATTACAGTGATGCCCACTAACCTTGCTGGAGTTAAAATTCTGCCAGCATTTCCATCCAAAGCCAGTGCTGCAGTTGTAACTTAGCTGTGAAAACCAGCCCCAGGCTAAAATAAGGCATTGAAAGTTTTCTCCAAAGACTGTTTGTTTGGGATTTTTTTAATGGTTTGCATTAAAAAGAATGAGGCTTTTTTTAGCAGATGCTTAATTTGAAAAAAAAAAAAAAAAGAAAAAAAGACTTCATAAAGAACTTAGGCAGATCATTAGTCCATAATGTGGTCCAGACTTTGTATGTGTGTGTATCTTTTTAAACAATTAACTGCAATGTGAAATTATTAGAAACAAGAAATTGGCAGAAGTAATTTTTTTTCAAAGAACAGTTTAATGAGGATGGATTTTTTTAAAAAACAAACAAGTAAGCCTTCGTTAGACTGAGAAGCTGTTTCCAAGTCAGTGAAATTCCTGCAAAAAGTCAGAAGCACCCCGCAAGGTGCAGTAAAAGGATCTCTGCTGCTACGTGCTCATGTATTTGTCTCCATCTGGTAAGAGCTCCAGTTCTGCACCCATATGGTGCAAGGTGCTGAGGACATCTCAGCTTTGATCAAGCCATCAACAGGCTCAAACACCAGAGCCAGGAACCAAGAATCACCAAACTCATCTCATGGAAGGGTTTAAAAACGGCGCGCAGATGATGGCACCTTCATGCCATGCATCTTTGGTCCTATGACGTGTCCCCCCTAGTGGGGACGCAGAACCCAGGCTTGTACAGAAGTTGTGCATCCAAATTTCAGATTCTGGTCCAAAGGAAAACGCCATTCAGCTGGCCCTACATTTGTCTCAAGGCTTTAGATGCTGACTGACTAGGACAAGACCCGTTTCACCTTACAAAACCGTAGCTCAGCAAGTGCTATTTTTATCCAGCTGTTTATGGGTACTCTCCGTTAATCTCCTGAGCCATGGGTCAGCCTTTCCCCCTCAGACTTGTAATATTAGGATTTTTATAATGTATTTACATTACAGTGACAAAAAGTGAAACAGAAACAAACCAGTTGATGATTAACAAGTGATAAGAAGGAATAAACCCTTAACCTGTAAGAATTTTGTATTCCCAGAGATTTCCTCCCTGTTGCTACCGACCTCAAAGAAGCCTTGGTTCCTCCACGTGCCCCATCATGCAGAGCCAGATAAGAAACTCGGGGAAAGAAAGAAATCCCCTGCTTTATATATATAGAGAGAGTATATAAATATATACAGTGTATTTACATGTATATACATATGAAGTGACGTCACTCTCCCCAAAAGTGCATATTCAGAAACTAGGAATTAAGAGGGCAAAGCTGAAAATTTCCCACACACCCAACATCTCAGGAAGTTTGTACAGTAAAGAGTGCCAAGGGGACTGAATGGGATCACGAGCTGCTTCTGCTTTGTGAAATGCCTGCCAAGTGGTGGAGTAGCCATGCAAATAACCCCAAAACAAGAAAATTGTAAAGATCAGAGTTCACACTGATAAGCATTGCCATTACCTTTGTCAATACTTGATAAATAAAAGTATGACCTACACAAATTCAACAGCTGAAAATGTACTTCTGAACTGGTTTATATGTTGATTTCCATCCCACCAAAACCAGCCTCTTTACCTCCAGAAACTTATGGCAAGCAGAAGAGGCATAGACCTGAGAGCAAATCACCTTGCAGTGTGAATGACTTCTCAATGAAATCAGTACACTTTTTTAAAATCGATTTTTTAAACCACTCCAGAAAGTGAAATCCATGTGTCTGATCTTCTGTCTCCATGTGCCTCTCATGTCTTCGCTGGGGCCATTGACTGCGAAAAACAAACTTCAGCTAACAAAACACCTGAGTCTTGATGAGAGTTTCACAGCAGGTAACGATACGTTCTGTTCCAAAAAGTAGTCACGTAGCAGATTTAGCAGATCAGACCTCAGGAAAAACATCGCCTGCCGACCCCTTATCTGCAGGGTCCCAAAGGTTCAGGCAACTCCTGAGAAAGGGCAATACCTGAGCTCAAACCTCCAGCCCCAGTGTCTCCATGAAAGAATCTGGCTCCTGAGACTGGCCCCCTAAAACCTTCTTACTGAGCTTTCCTACATCAAATAAAGCACGTTTATTAGGTGAGGGAGCTTGTTTAACAATCAGGTTACGTTCGCTCACAGTCACCTGGGAAACATAGGTTGCAGCCCTTGATATAATAAATGATTATCAGGATTTTGAACACATTTGAACACATGGGATGTTTTGCCCCATGCTGCGTTTTATACAGAAAGACCTGAGCAGTTTGCATCTGGATCTAAATTGCCCTTAGGTTTTTTAGAAGATTTGAAACTGCTGTTTCAATGCATCTCTAATACACAGCTCTCTCATGATCTGCTTGGGCAACATCGAGATTTGCTTCCTAGCTGTTTGAAGCGTATAGATTTATGAATGAAGGCACTTAATATTAGCATAAAGAGAAGAACCAGATATACAGACCTAAGCACAGAAGTGAGGATACTGAAAACTGAAGGTGATGCCATGGTGCTTCATTCAAACCTGAACATCACAGGTTAGATAAAAACAGATTTCTATTTAAAAACAAACTGAGGCTTAACATTATTAATCCAGGTTATGATCCAAGGTAAATTTTCAAAACCACCTAAAAAACCTCAGGTTCCAGTAAACTTTGGTCATTTGAAAATGTTACCTGCAAAATACTAAATATATTCTTCAAAACACAGACTAGACATAGCTGTCACTTGCTGTGTGGACTTGGCCAAATTTCTCTCCACGCCTATTTGGTTGCTTATTTTGAAATAAGGGGTTTAATAAAGAATGACAGACAGATAGACGAGCCTGTTTGCATTCATTACATACGTAAAGTCAATTTATAACACTGAAAGGAAAGTTTTTGGTTTTATTCTTTTACCTAGTCAACTAGGAATTGTAATCCTAAGGACATTTAGAGGTTTTATATATTTGTAAAATGTGCTGAATTCTATCATGTTGTTGCCACCTGCTCCAAGATTAGCTACAACATGTTTCTGCTTTAAGAAGAAACACATCACACAATATCATAGCATTTTCAGAGAAATTTCATTGTCAGTTTAAAGTAAGAAAGTCTGTGTTCTTCAAAAAGTGAACCAACAGGGTCTGTGGAAGTCACAGGCATCCACCAAGTTACCCACCTAAATAATATAAATTTACACATTGGAAAGTCTAAATAGTTGAAAGCAAATCTGTTGTTGCTGCAACACTGGAATATGTTGTTAATAGGTATGACAAAGCAGTAACAGCATACCAGCATTTTTTGTATTTCCACTTCAAACAGCAAATCCGACTGAATTTACCTAATACTTCAATAATCCAATTATAACACTTTACTAGCAGAAATCATCAGCACATAAGCCTCGGAGTATGTTAAATTAGGACTGTGTCGAGCTGCTCACCCAAAATGCATTTCAAACTCTGGCAAACAAGTTCCTCCAAGATCATCAGGCTCGGCTTATGCCATCACGTTGGCTATAAGGAGTGACCATAAGAGCACCACTTCAAATGCAAGGCTACGAAGCTAATGAGAAATCCATGCTAGCCAGGCAGTAATGATAGGTGCAAGACATTGAGCAACATGGTAAAGCTCACAGTTTTCAAATCAAACTAGAATGCAACCAGTTTCTCAGTTTGTGACTTGGCAGAAATGGTACATTTTGGTGTCAACCTCAGAAACTGTTGATTTATTGGTGAAAGTCCATTTATACTAAATACTCTGTGTTCTAAACACAAATAGCCGATGTTTTTCAATACTGGAGGATTTAGTGCCCATAAGCGTAATTTCATTTATCTTTTCACAGTCATATCACTTCCCTTTACTCCCTTACACCATAAATCTGCGCTCAGTGATTGCGGTTCTTGCATATCAATCTAACGCCTTTTTTTCCCCGCATGTAGTATTTATTTAATGGATCAAGGGAACTATCCTTCAAACAAAATGGGATATTCTATTCACAGTTAGAACATTAATATGTCAGTAAAGTTACTTTCCTTCAAAGTAGAGGAAAATAAATCTTAAAGGCTTAGATTCATACAGGCCTGTTAATGAGCAATGATGGTGTGATTTTTCAAAAATTACGTGACCTAGTCAATTCCTAAAATTTAGACAAGAGTCCATATTTTAGTAATTACAGCAGAAATGCCTTATAACATGATGATAACAAATAGCTTTCTGGGTGTCGAGTGTTCATGAAATGTACCTTGTTACTGAATGAAGGCTTAGAAATGTGTGATGCACTACGACCAGAGAAAGTCTTGTGCCAAAGTTAGTTCCTAGTCCTAAAAAGTAAAATTAAACCACAGATTAAATATTACCCACAGAGTGAATATTATTCTACTTCCACAAACTGGTGCCTCTATGCAGATCTGAGTTTCCTCAAAGCATTAGAGGCTCAAGGCAATAATTGAGCTAGGTCCACCTCTAATTTTTTTGGAGAAATATATGGTTAAATATCAACAGCAATTAATAAAGTGTTTTGAAAGATAGATCATTACTGTAATTTCTACTGACATTTTGTGTGTGGTATGCTTTTCTTTACTAATTAAATACTGTGAACTATATTCTGAGGGTTAACATATTTCACAAAAATTCCAATTTATAAATAAGTCAGATTCAGAATATTTAGTCATTACATGACAATATAAAACAGAGATGGGATAGAAGAGCTAGACTGGATAAAAAGAAACATATATTTTATCTACTCCATGTTTGGCAGTTGGCTGTGGAAAATATAATCCGGCCATAAATCTACTAACCAACCTTGAATTTGTATTGCATTATTTTTAAAATAATTGCAGCATTTCCCCTAAAATGTGCCATAAATCCATAAAAAATATCCATATGTTATATATCTTGGAATGAACTAATTACTTTTCACCGCACTGTAAAATACAGATAAAGGAACTCTACCCAGAAAGTTAAAAATGCCTTTAATAGATGCTTTTCCATATGCATAATAAGGAATTATTGCACTAAGGGATTATCTAAAAACTGAATTTATATGACAAACAGTTAAAATGGGAATTTAAACTGATGCTTCTATCTCTATAAGAGCCCGCTTGGGTGCTCACATCTGGGAACAGATGTGGACATGGAGTACCATTACCTGTGCTGACAATCCTGGCACAGGTTACAGTGCAGCCCACAGACCAAACCTGCTGAAAAGCCCTAATCCAGTGGTCCTCATCTTTCCGTAACAGAGCTTTCGTTAAGTGCTTAAATGCAACCCACAGCAATTTTTAAAATGTTCTTCTGATTGTTTAGGACAACGGCATAGAGAGCCTCACATGTAAGGTCTATGCACCTTTTTGCCTTTTCAGTTAAAGATGACAAGACCTCTGACGGAGAGGGAAAGAAATGAAAAGGAAAAATCACTGTGGAAAATTTGAGATTCTTGTAACAAAAACCTTTTCAAACTCATTTATTCTTTAAATATTAAAATATTGAATATCCCTTTCCAGCAGGGTTTCTAAATATGTTTAAAAAAAAAAAAGGGGGGGGAAATAAAAAAAAGGCTAACACAAAACTGGAATATGTCTTTAAAGACAATTAGAACAAAATCAAATCTGCAGATTCCCCATAGCCCATCTATTTAACCACATATTCCTCCAGTTACCATTGCCCCGTCCCTTGCCATCTAATGCTTTTGCTATGCTAATTTGCTAAAAAGGATACCAAAGCGGTATGCGAGAAACTGCAACTCTGAGAGAGCCTGGCTTGTATCAGCTTGTCGTGCCAAGGCCGATGCCTGCAGCCCCTCGGCCGCAGCGGAGCTCGGGGAGGGGAGCGCGTGGGGATGCAGGTCTAGGTGATTATTCACCCACAAAGGGCAGGAGAATGCCGGGGAGGGGAGAGCAGAGCAGTTAAGAGCCCCAAAGTTTAGACGCTGAATAACTGGAGGACAGCTGGAAAAGATTTAAGGAGTGTTTCAATCTCTCTCCAAGCAAGGGGTGCCAGCAAAAAACAAACGTAGCTCGCTCGCTCCATATATTTTTCGTGACAAAAGCTGATTCTCAACTTGTGGATGTTTTTAATATTTAGACAGAAAAACCTAACTCTGAAAAGATATTCAAGAAGTGTTATGAAAAGGGAAGATTGATACTTCAAAAAAACAGAAGGGACAAATATGAAATCACAGCAGAGCTGTGACTGATCCAAGACTAAGAGCCAACCCCCCTCCCCAGTCCCGAGGTTCCCACTAGATCTTGGATATTGATGAAATTATGGTTGTGCCCTGAGACAAACCGTCCTAATTAATCCCTGCAAAGCAGTTAAAGTTTGCAAAGGAAGCACCAAGGCCAGGGTGAAACATATGGAGGGTGAATATCCCTATGGTGGTGTGGATAGATTTGGGAACATACAGTATAACAAGAAAGGTCCGAGGTGAAAATGTTGCAGTACAGAAAGCAAGAGACCCAAAGAAACACATAGAAACATGCATGCTGTGACAAACAACTTGTGTCCAGGAAAAGCCCGACATTCAGAAGAAGGTACAAGCTTTTAATGGATTACCCTGCTTGGGAAGAGAATTTAACCAGATGTAAAGAGCTCACAGGGTGAAGAAATAAGACAAGCAGCATCACTGCCTCGTAGAAATTTTTGCAAAGAGCCCATGGACACTACAAGAGCAAAGAAACAAACCACTGATGTGTGACATTTATTAATCCTGCACTGAGTACCTATATCAATAAGATGCTACATATAGACGAGGCCAAACTAGTCAGCTAGTATGATTTGGGCTGCTAGAAGCTACCAGCGCTTCCCATGTGCTTAGGATTGCACAAAAAAGTCCCAGGCAGAGCCAGTGCTACAACAGCTAAACCACCAGCTACCAACTTATGAGAGTATCAGGCCTTATGAAAGGAGTTGTAGTACAGCTTTACCCCAGACTTATATCTAAAATGGGGATTTTAGGGGCTGCTAATGGTGTGTGCACAACATGCAGAGGTGACACCTCAAAGTCCTTGTACGTAGAGCCAGACCTACAAAGCACTTATAGGAGAAACAACATTTGTGGGGGCAAAAAAACAAGCACCTGGGTGAGAAGATCATACAGCTTCACAAACACCTTTAAACTGATATAGTTTCCTCTCTACTATAACTTTCACTATGACAGCTACCTTGCAAGATGCTCTGTGAGCAGATCCAGACATCACCATGTAAACCCATGATTTTTCTCTATCTAGAGACCATTTTCTTTAATGGCGTGTTTGAACAGTGCCAAGCCCAGCTGAGGTCTCCTTGGTTGGGACCTTTAGGAATCTTTTCAGTACAAAAAACACAAACAAGTAGCTAATAGCAGTCTATCACATCTAAAATCCATCCAGTAATCACTCTGTGGTACAGCCCTGCCTTTTATGCGGTTTGTTAAATGTCTTGCATAGCGTGTGGGTGTTGCATAAGTAATAAATAATAATAACTAATATTTGTAATGCTCTTATAACAGTGGCTAAACCACTAACATGCTGACTAATACTGTCTCATTGGCTCCCTGTACTGTCTGCAATCTATCTGCATTCATCTCGGCTCCTACACGAAAAGCTAACAACCCGAGTGTAACACAGGAGAGACCCTCCTACAGCGAGGTGATAATGAAAATGACAAGTTAATAATATTAATAATATCTTCGTATGGACACATACATTCTACAACAGGACATTGTTTTACAATGGACTGTGCCTTTGCACGTGCGCTACCTTCATCTGCCCCTTCCAAAGACGTACCCCCGAGATTATTTAGCCAAGGAGACAAAGGCATGATTCACCCTAGAAAGGTAGAAGCCAGTGCAGGGATGGGCAGGTAGGATTATGCTTGTATTTAACCCGTTTGTGCTCGTGTCTGATCCTATTCCCGAGGAGTCGGGGAAGCAGCTCCTGTCTTCCCAGTGCCTCCTGGGGCTGCCCCGGCTGGAGGGTGAAGCAGGTGTTGGGCTTCTGGATATGGACTCCAAGAGCACTGAAAGCAAAGCAGATAGAAGGAAAAGCACAGAGGCAGTTGAGGTGCAGCAGGAAATTATTTATATCAATACAGGGATGTGGAGAAGTCAAGAGGTTTCTTATCATTCTGTTGGTCAACGGTTTTGACCTTCGGAAAAAGAGCAGGTAAGATGGAGGGACTCACCTCTGACTCCTGCATCATTGACGGGTCCTAAAGGATCTGTCGAAATGCTCTAAATACATCTTTTACTGCACCAATCTTTGCGAGACTGGAAATGAAAGATAAATCATGATCTGATTTGACACCTCTTTATCGCGGGTGGAACCAGGCCCCAGACTTTTAATACTAATGCTTTGGGACATTTAAAATCCACATGTGAGGCTTGGCTCTCGCCCTGCTGTTTACATGATAAAGTGACATTCTGATTCAGTCTATCTCATCAAATTCATGATTTCAGAAGTTCCTTTAAACACGTCTGCAACATCACACTAACTTTTCAATACCTCCATGTCAATACATGCCATTTGCTTAGGGTTATTTTTTTCCTGTTGGAAAGAAGGTCAAAACAGCAGTGCAAATGTATTAGGGGGAAAAAAATGCATTCAAGTAACGTTACTTGTTTCCGGACTCAAGATGCCAGTCCATCTTTAAATCACACAGTTGAGTATTCAATTCACAAATACAATGAGGGTACTTTTAAATTTTAACTGTCATATTCTGTTATGTTGCCTGATGTTAAGTTGCATTGTGCTAGCAGTGAATGGGATAGGACAGAACATAATTCACTGCGTTATAAACAGCATAACATAACCTGACAACTGGAATTTAAAAGGAGGAAATTCTTAACCGTAGGATCATATTGTATATTCTTATACATTTATAAACCCAGCAGCAAAATATCCAAGCATAATATAATGATAATATACCTATTGCCAAGAAACAAATGTTGTCTCATTTGTGTGGCATGCAAATAATTGGGGGTAGTTTTCTTTGCATTTTAATTTCCCGACTGCACAGCTGCCGCTTTCCATTCCGTGCTACTTAGGGAGGTACTTGGTGGTGGTATCATCTGAAAACTTCTTTCATACCTAAGCAGCAGAGTAGCGTTCACTTTTACGGAAGCTGTTTTGTTTGCTCTTCTGGGCTGAAATAAAGAATGAAGTAACACATTTCTTCAACATGAATACGCTAACAGCCATAAATCTGCTCCCTGGCATTACTGTAGAACAAACCATAGTAAATGTTTAAAAATATGCTCCTAAAATAAGCCCTGACTGAGCTTTGATGTCACTTTATTTAATTCACATTGGCATTGCATACACAGCTCAGTTTACCAGAGAGGATTCATTCTTTACTGAAGCATAATTACATTATCAGATATTCAGTAGAGGTCATAAACCACAAAATGGAAATTAGACCGTCAATGGCCATTTTATACTACAAGGATTATTGTATTTTAACGTTTGTGTTGTCAACCACTGTGCTGGCAATCTAGCATGTGGACCCCAATTTTCAACATCACTCTAACCTGAATAAAATTTAAATATATGAACACCAAATTGAACAATCAATAACAATCTTTTAAGCTATACAAGCTTCTGACTGGCAGCAAACTAAGCAATAGCACAAAGGCAAATCAATCAGGAAGCTCTGTTTTCCTTCCTAGTCCTATGCATTTCAGACTGAGGGAAACTTATTTCGGTGCATCGTTTCCTGATCTTCAATATATATAAAAAAAAAATATTGAGCTACAGCTTTCTCTTCATTGCCCACTCAGATTTGTAAATGGAATTTATTGCACGCAATGTCCTCTTATAGATTAAATTAATGTTATTGTAAAGAGCTTTAATGCTCAAAGATATTTATGACTCATGCTGAGAAAGAAGCTGTACTCAGTTATGATGATTAATATAATTTTCCCAAGTTCTCACAGATGAAATTGCTCCATGTGCATATTTTGAGTACAAAACAGATAACCATAATTCTAAGAAAAGGCAGCCATGATTGTGTTACTGATGCATCATTTGGAATTAGCAAGTTGCTTGCGGAGCGCGTGAAATGTTTTTGTTGGATTTGGTTTCTGCTTGATAGGCAACAGGAGAAGCAACGTTCACATCATCACAACCTGTGTTTGTGTTTTGATCTTAGCATAACAAAAGTTAGTGCTTATAGATAGTTAGCTTTTATGGCCAACCACTAATAAGACAGGCTGTGATTTAAAACTTACATCTGTCCAGAATGAAAACCAAACAAGATAGGATTTGACAACTTATATCGAGAAACTGAAGATTCACTAACTCCTGTGGCACATGAGTTTGAAAATGGTGCAATCTCTATATTGTTGCAGTTAAAGCCTAAAAACAGATCACGCATGTCTGATTAGAAGAGCTCTCCAACAGTTTTGCAAGGTCAGTGAAGACTAAACTAAGCATCTCCACTCCTTACCTTTTGAGGGTCAGCCCTCACTAATAATAAATATTGCAAATGTTAATTTAACATTCTGCCTATTATGGACTTAACTTTAATATAATTAGATTGAAGTGCTGTGACTGTTACACAGTCCAGTTCCAAACTGTGAATTTTCCTTTCAGATTTTAGCTAACCTTTTTGTTGTCGTGTGAGAATAGCAAACTAGAGACTGCGTAAAAAATGGGGAAATTCGGAAAAAATAATGGACTGCAATAATTGAAAAAAATAATTTCCTGCAACAGAGATATGTTGATTCCTAGTATTTTTTCTCTCTCTTGCATTTCTTTATATTTTGCCTAAGAAGCTGGTAAACTTGCTAATCTAGATAAATCGATGTTAAATGTTACCTGAGTTGAACCAATTTTATAATTTAAGTTTGAATGATGGTCTGTGCCCTGGAGACCATGAATGTTATAGATATTAGGGACTCAATACCATTTCTGCCAAAGCCAAAGACTTCCCAACCTGGGTCAAAGAGGACTGAACTGGGTCTGAAAGTGCAGTGAAGCCATAAAGGGACCTACAATATCAATGCCTGCTATTGATGGGACTGATGCATATTATAAAATAGCACAGTTATACAAGTTGACAGAAGTGCCAAAAAAAGAGTTTCTCCAAATTTTTCATACACTTCTAGCATGATGAAAGTGAAGGAAACCAATTTTTCAAGAAAGGCTTAAAGTGAAAGCCTTCTGCCTCTATGGGTCCCGTTGAGGTAGGACCTTAACGTTACGCATGCCTCAACCTTACTGACTTTCTTCAGGCTCTGCCGAAGGCAGGAATAAAGGTATATGGTACAAATGCTTTGTTGAACATTGCTTCAGTGGATAGTGAATAGCTGATGAATTGGAGTTAAATCTGCTGCTTAAACTTTTTTTTTTTTTTCTTTAAGTAATATTTAAGATTATCTTTATAAACAGCTTTGGAATAAATGTTTCTCAAGGAAATACAAATATATTTCTTTCTCACTTCATCATATCGTTGGCCCCGTGTTTTAATTTCCAGAGCCTCTTTGAAAACCACGTGCTATAAGTTAATTGGTTTAATCTGGTTGTGGGAGTTATCTGTTTTTACCTGCAGTTATGTATGAAACAATTATATATGAAATATTGATTGTTCATTAATGCAGGGGATATCTCCCTTAATACATTTTGTAATAATTCAGGCTCCCAGAGTATAGTAACTCTGAAGAGGTCTAGGGAATTTTAACTAGTTTTTAAAGTTGTAAATGTTATTTCAAATTGCTTGGCATCTGAAGTCAATATGAAGGTGTTATATACAAAAAAGGCATAAAAACTCATCTAAAGAAAATAGCAATGTCACTGCATTAAGGAATACACGTTATAATACCTATAGATATTCCTTTCAATTTCTAGTTAGTTAAAATGAGAAGAATATACTACTTTTTGCAAACGCATTCTCTTTCTGTTGGCTTCTCTGGAAGCTGGTGTGTATTTGGGACGCTCATGTTTATCCATTGCTCCACATGAAAGAGTCAAATAATTTATGGTACAGATACTAACAGCAATAAACACAATTTTCTACAATGATATAAAGTAGTACAAACATCAATTCTAAAATAAGAGGTAGTAACTACAGCTACAGAAGTCCAGAAAATTCTGAACTCCCAAATCACTCTGTCTGAAGGCTGAATACAAAAGCGTAGAAAACATAAACCAGGTGGAATACAGTTCTCAGAAAGCAATGAGATAAATTGTAATAACAGTGCAGTTTATTGCATTATCTGTAGCTAATATAAACGCTTAAATTTGTTTGTGAAGGTTTCTGCTGAGAACCATATGACGTATCGATACAGCTACCTTGCTTTGGGACAAATCTTGATCACAACGGGACTTCTGATACTTCACTAACATATAGAGATTCCATCCTTAGCAACAACAGTTTACAAGATTTACAAAAGCAACGTACTACAATCATGATTTTTGAAAAGAGAACATTGTGAAACAGTTGAAATTCTTCATGGAAAGTATGCCCAAACTCAAATCCATTCAGCCTAAAAAATAAGCTGTTCTGCTACCTCACCACTTGCAGTCTTAGGTGCCAAATCCTCTTCAGTCATAAAAAATCCAGTCTGTCATGCTGGGTTTTATTCACATTAGATGATACTAGATGTTTGCAAAGGTTAAAAAGGTATTTTTAAGGGTCCTATTTAAAACAGGTTGAATTTCTCCAAAAGGACATTTGAAAAATTTAAACAATGCACATTCTTCCAGACAAATGCATAACCAGATTGCTATGGAAATTCATGCAACATATCAAATTATGAGAGATCTATACATTGCATCCACCATTTTTCTCAAGACTTACTATAGAAGATGCTAGTCTAAAAAATTTCCCAGAAATCTTTCTCCACTCAACAATTTATTCCAGTTTCCATCCTCCTCCCTGTTTACAATAGCTCTTGTCAGCTATCATTATAAGTGAACAACATAAAGGCTTAAAGACATACCCCCTGGTTAAAAATAAAAAATAAAAAAAAGCCCACAGCTTTCAAGTGTGAACCGGATTAATCACACATAATAATTATACAAAATGATAACACTTATTATAAGATCACATAAACACCGTTAAACAAACAGTAGCAGTAACCTTTAGGAAGGAAAAATAAAGCCACCATAAATAACACAAGTCAAAGTTTCTATTGGAAAGACTTTCTGGGTAAGGCTTCTCTGAAACCCTTAATGAAACTAATGTGCAGCATTTCAAAGCAAATGACAGTCACAGTTGATTTACGTGTTCCATACATCTTCAAGATGCAGTATAAAAAACATATACAAAATACGGATGGGGAAAAATTACTGGTCCCCAATCTCTCATCCTTCAGCAGTCCTCAACAACTTAAAAACCTCTTTTTCTAAGCTTGTTTTCTAGATTGTCAATGCAATTATACAACAATTCGTACTTTCCATATTAGCAATTCTTTTTTGAGCTTCATGCAGTTCTAAACCAAGGCTTTCAAAGACTTTTTTTTTTTTTTTTTATTGCATTAGCTGTGGCTTCAAACATATCAGCCTTTTCCTTGCAATTGCTTTGTTTTTCTTAAGAAACTCCACTCTGTTGAAAGTTTTGTTTTGATCTCATATTATCACTCATTTTTATAGTTCCCACTAAGTATCTGAGGAATAGTTTCCAAGAAATTCTTCATGGACAACCACACATTTTTTAAGCATATGAAAATCCTGGTGAATTCTGGTACTAAGAAGATTTGTTACCCCCAGTCACTGGGTTAACAGAAGACTGTGAGGCACTTCCACAGTGGCAGAATGTGCCCCCACATGGGACCTTTTGGATATGAGGGTAATGCAGCCCACAAACCTGCTACGGCTTCCCCATTCCAGGTCAATCAATGTTAGAAATTTTCCAAAGGTGCCGGGGCAGTCGTGGAGGGGATCGTGATCTAAAGATAGAGGTCAGGCAGAAGGCAAAAGTGGAGGAAGATGCAGAGCAATATGTAAGCTACAGAGGTTTAAGGAAGATGGAATATAAGAAATTTTTCTGTACAGGTAGTTAGAAAGACAAAATATCTTGAAAATTTTGAGTCTCTAAAGATACTCAATGTGCAAACCCATAAGATTAGTAAGCATTATTGGAAAGACAGACTTAGGGCATGGCAATAACTATATGAAAATATTGAGACCACAGACCATGTATATGTTAAAATAAAAGCAAAATAATTAGGGATGAAACAAAATTCTGCAGGTCATGACCAGAAGGGTTTTTAGGCAATTCTCGGTATCACAGAGAATAGGCATGAACCTGAACTGAGGGCACATGGTGCCCAGCATCACAGTGAGAGGTGAGATGGACGTTGGTGAAAAGAGAGGGGTCTGAGCTGATGACAGAGCCTCTGACAAGAGAGATAACAAAGAAATCACAGAAATTCTCAAAGAAATCTTCACCTTGCAGAAATTCAGAAATGAAAGATCACCTGTCCATTGCTAAATGTATGTATAATTATAGCACTAAAATGAAGTGGGTTTAATCTTCATAGTAATTAACAGCATGAAAGGAGCTACTATAAGAAAAATAATTGCAAACATAAGAAATGAACAGCTTGTTCACAGAATTTTTTTCCTCTCCTCTTTCAAACAAATGACATTTTGCTATTTGCCTATTGTTCAAGAAACTTTTTGGGATCATTAAATATATAAGGGGCTCAGATATCGACATTTTACCTGTATGTCAAATATTTACATGCCATACATAGGACCTCACCAAGGAGTCGTTGTGATTAGTTGCCAAGAAGCATCAAGAATCAAAATGTGGAAGGTGTCCCGGACCATGGCAGGGGGGTTGGAACTAGATGATCTTTAAAGTCCCTTCCAACCCAAACCATTCTATGATTCTGTGATATGATTCTATGAGATACAATTGTTAGTGTTTAAGGGTTTTCCTGTTTATTTCTACAAAAATACAGGATAAACACTGTCAGCCCAAAGTAAACTACAGAGTACACACTTTTTTCCAAAACTAATACCCTATAAAAGCCTAGGATGGTTGAAAATTACATTTAAACCAATTCATTCTGGTGACTAGTACCATGTGTGAAGAAGACCCAAGGATATTTCATAACCCAGAGACTTGTTAACTAGCTAAAATTATCATTAGAAAGTTACCCTTGGTTTAGACCTAACAGTTAATGAAGATCCTCCTAAACACATCAAAAAATGTGGTCAACATTTGGAACTGATCAAAGTAAGTAAACCAGATATGGGATATAGTTTTAAGAAACAAAACCTCAAATTCAGCTTAGATTTAAAGAAAAAACAACAACCCAGCAACACATATGTACAGTATCATAAAATCTAAGCCACCACGCCAGGGACTGAATTTTGAGTGACATTCAAAAGATTTTCATTAAAGCATCCATTTGTTTCAGTCATTTGAGAACTATTTAGTCACTTAACTCTCCCAGCTGAATTTTTTTCAGATGCCAATTGACAGAGGAAATTCATTCCAACTAAAGATAAATCCCTACTTTCACTGCCAAGAGTTTTCCTGCCATAGACAATTATTGGTCTAGAGGGGACTTTTTCTTTCTTCTTGAAATTTAGCTCCTTCTAAGAAACCTATGTAAAATTAAGTACTTCATTACACTGACAATCTGGTAAGTCTACCTTTGTGCTTTGTTTCTTCTAAGGCAAAGTTAAAGAACATATGAAATGGAAGAAACATTCATATATAGAGACCAGTAAAGAATTTGGTCTTCAGTAGCTAGAATGGTAAAATGGGAGGAAAAAATAAAATACAGTTTAAGTCAAACAAGCACTCATTTTCTTAAAGGTTTAAAAAAAAAAATGAAAAGCATTCAAAACTGAAACATTTATTTCAAAACAGATCACCACAATTAGTTTCAAAATTAATTAACTACATTAAACCCTTATATTACTTGTTTTTAATTTTATCTCATTCCATGATATCACGTATTCTATGCTGGATAGACCTTTTTCTAAGTATGCATGGTCTTTGAAATCTCTGGGTGCAAATTTATACTTTAGAGGCAACGCTTCCGTGAGAGCTCATGGCTTCAAACATCTGTTTCAATGTCATGTTTTTAAATGAAGAGAAAGCTCTGAGTTTACTAAGGCTTTTCAAATGAGATGTATAAAATAAGTTCTGTTCACTTGTGGTCATCAAGGAGCAGAATAACCTTACTTCTCATCAGGTAAGACCATTAACAGCAATGCCACCTCTTAGGTGATGTTCCAGGCAGCTGAATTTTTTGTATTTGGAGAAATCCAAATGTTACTGTCTATTATATCTCTTGTCTTTCTGTTAGTTGCTGTACTATTAATTACTGCACACTGTTACCCATTAAAGCATTGAATTTAACGATGTTTGTCTTCTGTGCTCTGCCCTGGTGGCCAAAATATTATGAAACAGCTGAAAATTTCCTTTGAAATAAATGACAATAGAAAAGGCAGAGCAGAATGAGAAAGTTCATAATTTTAAGCACTTAAAAACAAAGTGGCAGAATAGGGATAATGAACCAAAATTGCTCAAAATTAGGTCCAAAGGAGACAGAATTTGGTTAGCTGGGGAAGTTTTCAGAGGACCATCATATTCTCAAAGAACAGGACAATCCAAGCAAAGAATAAAGCTATCGTATCGAAAAAGAGAAATATCATAATAGTCTACTAAGTACAGGTGGAAGCTTTGTTTAATAACATCCATAATGTGATATATCTTTCAGTGAGGGCTAATTTAAGTGCAATTTAAAATATAAAGTGATGGCTAAAAAACTGTGTGTCATTAGAAAACTGCGTGTCATAAGAAAGAATTTGAAAACAAGGTTTTGCTGCATTCATTATTCACAATTACATCAAGGAACACTTGGTCACAGAGGTGATATCAGGAAAAAAAAAATGGTTATATAAACCTACAGCCAGTCTGCCACATGGCTGGACAGCACATATTAAAATGGACCTAAGGAAGTTCATGAGATGTATTTCCCTTTTCCAAGATGGTTACGGCACAAGTAAAGGCTTCAACATTTGTGACCTGTGCTTAGCATTTGAATTACTATATATCAGAAAGAAATTTTCGATAGGACTGCATTTTGTGTTGATATTTACATTTTAAAAACTATTCACCATATCATAAGAAAAGAACTGGAAGAAAAATTGGGGATTGTTGTGTGCTTTGCTCCTACAGTTGCTCCACTGACATCACACCGTTACTGCATCTCACGGAGCAAGGGATGGGAGCGTATTATTTTGCTCGTTAATTGCCAATGTGTTAATTGTATGAAAACAATTCCTTCAAAACCAAATTCTGACAAGTTCAGAAGATTTATCCATTTGTTGCCTTGGAAAGGTTTGCTCCAGAAAGCAAAACTAATGAATGGTGGTATGCTGTTGTTTTAGATGTTGTCAAAAGAAGTCTTGACAGGCCAACATGAGAGCCCGTGACGGTCATGGGAAAAACTCATTTTGACATTGATGGTCTCCAGGTCATGCTCAAGGGAACCAAAGCAAGTCAGCATCACCACGGGACACACGCAGCCTGCGTTCAAACCCCAAGCGGCTGCTGGAGCCTGTCTCTCCATCTGAGAAGGGGCCCATTCTGCGTCCTGCGCTATTTAAGAATTGTCACTAATGGGGAGATTCATTTTTCTACATTTTTCTCATAGTAGAGGAAAATAGATTAGGAGTGTGAGAAAAAAAACCTGCGGACTAGTAAGATTTAACGCAAAAATAGGGTTCAGTCCTAAATCCCTCATGTGTCTGGAAATCCCACTGCACTTTTCCCATTTTGGTGCTTAATAATTAGTCATTAACTCCTGTCCTGCGATGAACAGAACACACTCATCTAACACTTACTTGACAAGATCGGGCTCATGTTGATTATTTTAACAGACTAATTTAATTCAGGTTTCTGTAGTTTCTCTAGGAATTTGCCAAGCAGAAATTTATCAGATTCCATATAAATCTATGTCAGGGGGAACTTTAATGGAAATTACTACATTAAGAATTCAGGATTGGGCCCTTAATAGCTGCTATAATTTATCATCTTTTTAATATGGAGAAATCAGTAAAATGAAATATTCTAAAGACATAAAAGTAATAACCCAATCATTTAATATGAAAGAATAACTAGAAAATACTGCCCTGAAGAACTATAGATAGCCTGACGGAAAGGCACTGAATATAAAAGCCAGAAAAACATCAGTATTAATTTCAGGGAAATACTGTACTCATGCAAAAAAATAGCAGTGAAAAGAAAGCAAACCAATCAGTTCTTCTACATTCTCAGAACTTTTTTGGAGGCCTTCAGACATGGCTTTGGTGGCATTATTGCGGACAGAAATCATTGTCCTCGGTTCAGAGTGTGGGAGAGAGAGGGAAGATCCTGGCCACGAGCAAAAGGAGCTGAATTCCTTGGAAAAATTTGCAGTTTTGATGTGTTACGAGCAAGAAAAATGCATAAATTTGCAGCAGGTAATGATTAGCTGTATTTTCAACTATAGCTGTTATAACTCTATAAATACATGTTTTGAAGGTAATATAACCTAAATAATAATTCAGAATGAAAGCAAAAATGTATGAAAATGAGAGGCTGTCATTTTAGTCATAGTACAAATCTAAATACAAATTCCAATAAAAAAGAAAATACAGTCTGTTTTACAATTGTACATTTGCTTTCAGTGAGAGATATCAAAGTACTTTAAAAGGGAGATTAATACTTATATCCTGCTTTTACCTAAAGGGAAAGTGAGGCACAGAAATTTGCCTACGCTGGTCTTAGAGGCCAGTGGCAGAACCATGCTGGAAGGTGAGCAGTCCCGAAAGCTGGATCTTAAACCGGGCCACCAAAATTGCGCTGGCAGGAGCAGGCATGGGAACGTGCCACAGGTGTGGTACACCCTGGATCACAGCTGGTCACTCCATCTTTCTCATTTAACCTCAGATTTACTTTCCTTTAGTGATGGTTGTTGATTCCCAAGAAAGAATGGAGAGCTGATTTTAAAAGCTAACTTACTCTGGTGGATTTCTACCATTCATCAAGTTCCTGAAGCTTCTCCGCTGCTTTGAAAGGCAATGCAAAGGCAAACATCTCTGCCCAGCTGCTCTCAGAGTCCGACTCAGGCTTCTGGGCACCTTCAGATTTCTGTTCATAAGGTGGGATCTGGACAAGCACAGGCCCTTTGGGATCTGGCCTCAAATGTCATCAAATATAAAAAAAGGTGACTTTTTGCTGGAGATTATTTTCAAAGGGAAGGTCCTTTCCACTGTGTGGTGATAAAGGATTAGAATTAAATAAGTTTAAAAGCAACAAAATTTCTTAAAACATAGCACAGAACAGAAATGAAAGGCCTTTTCTTTTTCTGTAACAGGAAATTACCATTTGCTTTTTCTAGTATTACATGAACTGTGATAAATTCATCTTTATGTGCCAAAAAAAGGAAAAAAAGCCCTCACCCAATTAAATGTGCGTGTGCTTCATGCCCACTGCTACGGGGGCAGGATGCTAACTTCTATCTGTGACTGCCAAAAAAAATGGTTGTGTAGCTCTGGAAATGCTTTACTGAACTACAGTAACACCATTTAACAATTTAGCTAACTGATAAAACTAAAAATACTGCTAATTCCCATTTGTAATATGCTAAATTGCCTGCAACTAATTTAAACAATAAGCGAGCCAGGCTGTGAGTTGTTATCTGTGGCCAGTTGAGCAAAATACTTTATTTGCCATCTCTATTACTTCATAAGCAGGGGGTTTAATAGATTAGCTCCTAAAATATATTCTGCAAGTGGACAACCTGTATGGCCTCAGAACAGTTAAACTCTGCAGAGAATTCACTACCTGGACTTGCCAAACTTGTCATTTTGTGATAAAATGAATTTATACATAGGCAAAACTTTTAGCTTTAAGCTGCAAATTTTTCTCTTTCCTTTTTTTATTTTCTTCTAAAGCATAAAAGTTTCCTTTGGGTTCAGGTATTTCTAAGCGTACAACGAAAACACAACCTTGAAACAAACAAACAAAAAAAAAGCCAAAGCATATGATATGCTCTGGTAGCTTCCTGCAATGCTAAAAAAATTAGCTCAAATCCCAAGATCCATCCTCAGGAGCTTAATTGCTTCAAAGAATAGGAATCTTGTCAAATTCAGTCCAAACAAACGTAATCAGTAGCTTTCAAAGCTTGTTTGACATTGAGGAGGCATAGAAAACAACATAGGAACCAAAGAAACATACATCGATGGTCTGTCAAAATTTTTTGTTAGACATGATGCTATTATCAAGGCACATCAGGATGAAATAAAGTGACCTAGCTGACCACAGGCTTACAAATGTCTTGGGAAGGAAGGAAAAACGGTGAATCAAAAGGTAGCTTTGTTGCACGTCCCCCCAGGCCGTCTTATTGACAGGGATGACAATGGTCCCAAGATGCACCATTATCTATGACCAGCAAGCAGACTTCAAATGCTACCGAGCTGTCTCTGTCAGAATAGAAAATGCTGCTCAAAATATACAAGGCTTGTTACATTTTGTTCAGCAAAGGTTTGTCGAAAGCCAGGGTCACTCCATGCGTGCACTGCCCCGAAGGGTAATTTTAAAAGGCAGGAGAGATGCACTTGATTCTTCAGTGTTTCTCCTGGAAGGAGACTTCGAGTCTGTGGATGACCAAAATGTTTTGAAAAATCAAAGAATGACTCAGAAAAAAATAAAATAAAATAAAATAAAATAAAGTAAAACAAAGCTAATAGATGTTCATTGCGGCTGTGTTATTAGAAGGCAAACCACTTTTCAAAATAAACAGGTTAGGGAATTATCCCCGTATTAAGATGTTTTTTCAATAAAAATTCAGTTGATTTCTAATACAGCAGGGGTGGATGCTACCGTAAAGACATGACTCAAATTGTAGTGGATAAGTACGCCCTCTTCAAGTATCTGTGTTGTACCATTATGCAGTTAATTGCAGTAAAAATATTTATACTGGCGAGAAAAGTATTGTTAATATAGTACCCTTTGGAAAGAAAAGAGAGAGGCTGTATATACAAACTCCAACCTCAGAAATGTTTGGGTAAACTTTGTTTTTCTGTGAACATCTGCTAAGCACACACCGAGGAAAGAAAGTCCAAATGCACTAATTGACACAGAAATCTTTGTTTAAGAACTATGTTGCTAAAAAAAAAAAAAAAAAACAACCAAAAACCAACCACAAAACAAAACCTGAGCATGAAAAGAATATTTCAGGGGTTGAAAGGTATTATTGATGAGGAAAGGCATTCTGGAATTTGGTCACTGGTTCTTGCTTATGGGTCAGCTCTTGCTTTTTCCCTTAATGGTCATTGCTGCATTACAGGTGGGCACGGCTCTACCGAGAGAGCAAAAAAGGGGCCGTGAAAACTCCCCGGCACTGCCCTATACAGACCAGGCAACCCAGCACAACCCTCCATGGTTAACTTTACGGTTGCATCTTGCCCTGGCAGCACTAATTAAATGCCATATGAACCTTTCTGACCTTACCCCCCGTACCTGGGTACTCGGTGGCATGTAGGGGGGCTGATGCTCCCCCACTCTGCTGCTCACCCCAACAAACTCTACGTCCTGAAAGCACCGTGCTCATTCACTTCAGTCCTCAGCTATCCAGACCCGTTTCCCTGCTTGCTTCTACTATTGATTATTGTGACTCCTCAGAGCATGTAATTGTCGTGTTTTCTTTCTTTCCTTTTTAAGGATAAATAGCAGAACAAAAAAAGGAAGAGAAAAAAGCAATCCAGTTACAGCCTTTTGCTTCAGGTTTGCGGCTCCGAGGTTACAACTGATGCTCCACTGTCCATGCCCGTATGATTTTCAGGATAGAAATTAGGATAATAGTCTATCAAATGTACTTTCTCTCATCCTAGGCCAATCTCAAGATGATAGATATGATCCTTTTGTGTCTCGCGGGACATGCTCTTTTGTCCCCAAACACAACGCTATTAATTCAATGCAATAGTTTCTTTTCCCTTTCACTGGAAGTCACACTATGCTGCGGGTGAGGCTGACTCGTCTTTCCTCCTGTTGGAGGACTCGTAAGTGGCCTGAGAGCCGAGGGAGACTTTGCACACCAAGTATTTGCCCACCGGTACTGCTTTAACAATTTCATCAAAACCTTTATGTATTCTTCCTTGCCCTTTTTTTCCATTACTCACTATTTATGTGGACTCATATGTAACATCTAGTTTTCAATGGGGGTAGAGTGGTGTCCTCTGGTTAAATTCTACCTATTATTTTTTCAGCTCTCAATTATTGGATATAGACATAAATGGAGAGGGGGGAAAAAAAAACCCACAAAAATGAATATGCTCCTCACCAGTAAATTCAATATTTGGTTAAAACATCTGCATTAATATTCTTGCACATTCTTGCTTTTAAAACCAGGAAATCTTACTAGTGGCTTCCGTGCTGTAATACTCCGTGAGGAATTCAGAACTTTAAGGTATCGCATTTTGACATCAAAGCCTTCACAGAAAAAGAGTCGCCTGATTCCATCTGGAAGTAAAAGAAGGCACAAACATATCTACAATCCCTTTTGCCCACCGTTCAGTCTTGCGTGAAACAGCTCCCTGAGACTAGAGACACCGGACCAAATTTGTGGGAATAGCATGGTGGGCTCATTCTCTCCTGAGCCAGGTTTCAAACAGGTATACCATGGAGACAAAAGAGTTTGCAGCAGTTCATATTCTAAAATCCTATTTATTAAATGAACCCTGTTCTGCTCACCGCACTGCTCGTTTTCGTGATTTCTGCCCACAACAATATACTTAGCCTCCCATCCTGTTTTCACAGTATTTCACCTTGGTTTAGAATCAAATTAAATTGAAAAAAAAAAAAAAGCAACATCAACTCTGCTTAATTGTTGTGCATCCCCAGGGTGATCAAAACAAACAACGTAAGATTAACAGATCCACATCACACATGAGGTTACACTGTGTGTAATGAGGTAACACGCTCATGTGTGGAAGCTTTCCGCTCCAAAATAAGGAGAACAACATCACCTCTGGTTTGTTGCCATCAGCAAGAAATCTAAGCAGTACCTGTGATTCTGCAATATTTGTCTAGCCCTGAAATAACCGTTTTAATTTATGAGTAACAGAGGGCTTACAGTTAATGACAGCTAGGTTCTTGCTATAAGGATAAACACCAAGCAAATGAGTATGATTGCAGATGTTTAAGAGTAAATGTGAAAGGAAAGGAGTGAGCATTAAAAAAAGAGAGAGAGAGAGTATTGATTCAGTGTGACTGATGTGAATGAGTTAAATGATTGACTATGAAGTGTGAATTCAAATTTACTGTGAATAGAATTTACTGTGAGTGGAACAGAGTATGCATGACCATGACTGAGTGTGACTAGGTATCATTAGGAAGAACTAAGCGAATATGAGTGGAAAGCACTGATTATCTCCCCTGTAATCTATAAATAAACAGTACTGCAGGAAGTTTTGAAAAATGTATTTAATAAGGGATTTCCACTGCCTGAATAAACTTGCTGAGGCCAGACAGCCTGATCTGGAGGAAAATGTATCATTTTACTCAAAGCTTTGTCATGTAATAATATGTGAGCTCATATCTGACAGGAACAAAATAGGCCTAAATTTACAGCGAAATAGAATTGCTGGACTTAAAATAAATGTCTTTCCAATTATCAACAAACAAATTTACTGACTCATATGATATCAATTATGCCCTCTTCTACTTATGGGTATTTTCCTAACATACATGTTTAACTTCAGAAATAAGAACATTCAGGGCTTACAGATTTGGGAACTAACGCTGTCTTCTGCAGTTCAATACAATAAAGTTTTATTACCACCAAATAACTGTCCTTCGGCAGAGTGACCAAATAACTAAATTGCCACCAAACGTCTGCCCTTGTGCAAAGGGACACAACTGAGCCTGATGTAGCTCCAGTTTAATTCAGTGAGAGTAAAGTGTGTTTTACATCCCAGGATCTCAGACCCCACATGTACAAAAGTGTCTCGGTATCTTCTCAGCTGCTGCCCTTTCTCCACAAATATCTGTTTACTTCAGGGAATTTTAGTACAAGTCAGCCCAACAGAGTCTTTGTTACTAAAGATCTCCGCAAATAAATGTTGATTTTAAAGGTGGGTCCTGCCAGAGATGAAAGCAATGATAAAATCCTAGATCCTGGTGTAACCAACGTGCATTTTACCTTTGAATTCAGTTATTTGCCTTACTTGAGTAATTGTCTTCCCCCTAATTCTTCTATAATCATTACCAATCAAACAATCATCAGAATTTATGGGGTTTTGTTTGGTTTTTTTTTTTAGGCAACCTCTACTTCCACTGAAGAAGAAAAGATGAAAACACTGAGCTCTGTGTTTACACTGCAGTAAATTAATAATCAAAACCAAATGACGTGAAAGAGCAGACAGGCCATTGCAGCTGGCAGAAATCTTTCTTGGGAAACCTGCACTGCTCCTTTCCTCTGCTAATACACTGGTGATGAATTCTCTGGGGTGAAGAAATTTCCCAGCTCTGCTTGAATTAGCTGGGGCTTAATCTAAGCCATGCACATGAGCATCCTTGATCCTTGTGGTTCTTTGAGTTAAAGGCATTTTAAACTGATGTTCAGTGGATTTACTTCCTTATAGCTTTACAGGCTCCAAGTTAGCTCTGCTGATTAAGTGGCCAAGGATGTGGCCCAAACTTCTGCACGAGTTTTTGTTTGCATTAGATTTTGTTTCTAGGTAATTAATAGTGCATTTCCATTTTACAAAGACTAGGATAGAAGCTGTTACTAGTTTACCTTTACTGCCTGACCAGCTTCAAAACAAATAAATGATTCTTGTTTGGATCTTATTGAGCATCAAGAAACACCTCAAAAGTGTTGGCACTCTCACCTTACAATAACTGCAGTTTTCAGAATCTGCAACAGAATGAAAAAAAATTTCCACTGGAAGAAAAAAAAGGTTATGAGAATGTACCTTAATTCATTAAATAAAGAACATACATTTCTTGAGATCATGAAAACTCTCTCCCCCATCCTGCCAACTCTCCTTATGAGTTAGGTCACAGGCGGAGTGTCTGCACTGTCTGAGCAATCCTCTCTAGATGTGCATCTCCCAAGCAAGACAGAAAACCATTGACAGGAAACTGGGTAATTTATGCCACTCGTGCCAAAGCTGCACACGTTCTGCCGATGAACGGAAGACTTAATTCTTCAGGAAAGCAATTCAGGCATTTTAAAGGATTTCCTAATGAGGTAAAATTCACTAATGAGATACAGAAAAAAAGAAAAAAAACCTCACCTTTTTCACTTAGAATTACCAAAATGCAGAGTAAGTAGATTCCAAAAATTTTCACAGCATTATATAAGAGACCTGGGTAAGAATGCGATCATTAAGACTTTGCATTCTTTTTCCGACTCAGTATGAAAACCTGTTTATAATAGCTATGTTGACATACCTTTACTGCTATAAAAAACTTCCTGTAAAAGAAAAACACGACTGATGTTACTAATTCTGCTACCTCGCACTGCAAGATTGTTAATGAAAATCTGCCCCACCTTTTCCGTACAGGCACCATTGCCAGAGTCCCTTAGATTTAACGCAATCACAAAGCCGCTGGCCGCTGCAGACTGATTCGCAGAACAGACAGAATGATTTATTCTCATTGTACTTCTCATTGTACTTCTTGCACTTTCCAACAGCCTTCCAACAGCTCACAAGTCTTGTGTGGGGCAAAGACCAGGACCCACGTCCCCTCAGCTTTACCAGTGATTAATACATCCTCACTCCTACTTTCAGCCTGGGAAAGATAAAGGGTCTGTCTGGGTTTTTTTCAGATTTTTTCTACCTTGAGCAAAGTGTCTTATTTCAGATTTTCTAAACAAATATTTGCTGATTCTAAGGCTCTTTCTACAGCTCACAGAAAGGTTAAGTATTGAGTGGACAATTAGCACTCAATATGCCCAAAGATTTTATTTTTCAGCTAAACCCCTAAACAATGAACTAAATTGAATATTTCCACTGCTTGCTTTCCTCCTACCTACCCCTAAGTTACAAAATCAGCTGGGACTACATCTGAATTGTATGTCATGTTGATGAAGGACATAGTTTTTAATTTGCGGCAGGACAGAAAGAAAGGATGCTATGCTAAAAGAACAGTTACAGGCCATTTTTAACAGTCAAACAAAATATGACACACTTAAGTATCAGTATTGCCTCAGTAAAGCCAGGTTGTCTGTTCACCTTACATTACACTACAAATTCTTAACATAGCTTTAGGTTATCCAGCTTTATTTAGCTGTCGACAGAAGGACTTTTACTATTGTGGATCAAGGCAACTGTCTCTGGAATTGATCTCATTAGCAAAGTTTCCATAGGAAAGAAGATTAGAGAAAACAACTGATTTTCTTGACTTGTACTGATATTTCTATGACAGTGAAGCAATTTCATCCTCCTTAGAGGCATTGGTTTCAGGTCACATTTTTAACTGTAGTTAAGTCCTCACATAATTCTGAAGACAATTAAGGACAAGTGACCACTCTCCACTACAGCAAAGCAAACGATCAGCATGGTCAGGCTGTAGCTTTTGACAAATGTCATTTTTTTTCTAGATTTTTGTTTAATGTTCAAAATAAAGACCATAGTCTGGATTTAAATGCATAATATATACCTCCAGTTTAAGATGATGACAATCCAGTATGCACATCCAAAGATAAAATTTGCCCCGAAATTCGGCATATGGAGTCCAAAAAGTTTTTAATGTCAGAAAAGAATGGCTTTCTTTTTAATAACTCTGGGATGCTAAAGAAAGGAATATTATGTTTCAATTCTGTATCTATATCGAACAATACTTTAACATACATTGTTAT
Organism: Fulmarus glacialis; assembly: GCF_000690835.1. Taxonomy (NCBI): domain Eukaryota; kingdom Metazoa; phylum Chordata; class Aves; order Procellariiformes; family Procellariidae; genus Fulmarus; species Fulmarus glacialis. Next base: position 20,979 of record NW_009200958.1, on the reverse strand, counting down.
TTTAATATTGTAATTTAAATGTCTGTAAAAATATCTACAATTTGCACAGAAAAATCCTTTAATAAAATCTAAGGAAATTATTTAATTCTGCAATTGGTAAGCTCTGTTTTTTTATTTTTCCAAAGACAATATCTTACCCAGAGCAAGAGCACTCTGGATCAGCCAAGAGAAGGAAAGGCAATGATCTCTATGCCTCACAAGCAGAAGTATGAGAATAGGGCATGGACAGGAGAAAATTAATGTGGCAATTCAGAGAATTCACTATTATAAATCCCCTAGTTTGGAGAGAACTAAGGGGCTTAGTAATATCTACAAAGTAGCTATGATATGCTTCTGCCTACTGCAAACAGCACCCGTGCAAATCCCCGTTCATGCAGGCTTGATACAAGGCTCCAGATTTGGCCAGCAGTCATTATTTTTGTTTCCAAAGCGCAACATTTTTATTGAAGTCACATTCATAGTTGAAACTGTCATCCTGAAGGAGAAAATCGTTGTCGTTTTTGTCCTATATGTGTACGTTATATAATTCTGGGGCCTCTCTGACAAACTTTCCACCATTCTTTCTCTGTTAGGTCTCGAAGTTATCAGAGTCAGAGTTCATTTATACTTCTTATCGCTGGCTAGACAATGTCCCCAGGGTTGTGAAGTCTAGTATGGCAGAACACAAACATAATTTTATGGCTGCTGTATTCTAATTCATTTAATTAGGGGTTTTCTTGGATCTCTGGGGTGTGTGTCTTTTCATGTTTAGAAGTTTCTATAGAAAATCTATCTCCACTCCAGAAAACCAAGGGGAAAGTTCTCCTGCAAGTGTAGATCTTGTTTGCCCTCCATCAAATTAATATTCATGACATCAGCAACAGAATAGAACTTTCTGTGTTCCCTCTGCCATTAATAGCTTTGAGGAATAATTCTTGCACAGCCACCCACAAAGAAATGCACATAATTTAGATATACTAATAATGCAAAAAAAACCCCCATTTTTATAGTATATTTTTTAAAAGTGGAGACCCTGACAAGATTTAAATTGAAATGGTTAAAAGAAGCAGACTGATAAGAGCTCGAATTAAGAAACATCTTGCTATTAAAAGTGTGAACTTTTACACGTATTTCATACCTCAAGCAGAGCTCAAGCAGAGGTAGATTGTATCTTCTTCTTTAAATAAATGAAAAAGGGGAAAAAATATATTAACCTGCATTGTACTAATGCTTACGCGCCCGAAGCTGAACTTCCACTTCATTGTGCAACGTTCTCTGCACAGACGTAGAACAGGAGTCTCTGCCTTGAGAAATTTTCAGTCAAACCAACAAAAAGTGGGAGAAATAATGTGTTACCTTCATTTCACGGAGACGTGGGGAGGTTACGTGATTTCTCCAAGCCGATGCAAGAAGTCTTTGGTAATATCCAGATCTTCTGAGTTTTTTGGGGTTTTTTTGCTTTTCTGAGGTAGTAGGTACATGCAGGCACACACACAGTGAAATTGCATCCAAATTTTTCATGTTGTCTTCAATGTGATGTACATGAAAGAAAGGAAAAAGAAGGAGGATTTCCTAGCTAAATATTTAGTACTTCAAATGTAACTACAAAAGCACACCTAAGTGCTGAAAGGAATGTCACCACGCACTTCCTACGCCTAAACTAGTGCATATATACCGGAACAAATAAAATTATGTTAAATGGGAGCTAAAGTTAAGAAAGCAAATCAGTAAAATAATTCCAGAGATGATATAAAAAATAGAAAACTGAAGGAAAACATTTGAAGTCAAATGTTTTATTTAACCTTACTGTGATTTTTTTTACCTTTCATTTTTGTGAGAAAATAAGTAACCATAATGAAAAAGCCATAATTCCAAGTGTTTCATTTGTAATTGTCCTGATACTTCCTTTTTTTTTTTTTTTTTTAAAGAAGCTACTTGATAAACTCTGATTTGAGAGCTATGGAAATGAAAGAATTTTTAACAATCCAGACATGCATGGAAATGTCTGCCATCCAAAACCTTAAGTGTGTACTCTAATGATTTCCTGCAAAAATCATTCACTAATTTACTATTAATGAGTGATAGTGTTTATACACTTAGCTAAGAGGAAAGCAATTTTTTGAGGATACAATATTCTCTTCCCTCACTTACCATGGTATAATTACAGTCAGGAGAAGTCTTTCTAAATCAATTACAAATCATAGCTGGTCATGTTTGCATTCCTGGCCACAGTATCTAAGAGCAGACCAAGGTTGAGATCAACTTAGATATCTGAAAAAGACTCTTGTGTAATCCTGGAACATGAACAAACAGCAGCTGTGAATTACTTTATTTCTGACATTTTCAGCCCTTTCTAAGGATAGGAAAAATAGCAAAGCACAGGACATCCCGATCACCTTTTGCTGGCCAAACCTATTTTTGTTCACAGAGCAGGTGAAAGCCAAATTGCCTGTGGTAGTCAGCACAAGTGGCAGTAACATTCCTACCAAGGTTGTGGTTGTCAAATGGAAGAAATAAATACGGAAAATCGGGATGCTCTGAATAAGGATACCGTGCTAAAGTGAAATACTCAGTAAATTAGATCTATTTATGAGATTCATGTAGAAATAAAGCTGATGACCCTTAATCTACTACCATCAGAGAAACTCCTCCAGGATGCTCTCATTACAAACACTCAGAACTAAAGAAATATTATCTGGGCAGGGAGAGTATCTATAGCTTTTCTACACTCCTCAGACAACTGGAATCATAATTTGTACAAATATCGGAACACAGAAATACCACTCATCATTTTTTCTTTGGCAAAATAGTAAGAAGAAACTGTAGATGATGTTAACTGGTGAAAAGATAGAAAGGCAGCTTTGTCTTGTTTTTCACATTTACCAGAACAGAGATTTTTGGGTTTGCCTTAAGGAAAAAAAAAAAAAAAAAGCTTTTTGTGATTTTTAAATTCATTCAATAAAATGAGGAAAGATACCGCATTTTTAATTCTAATTTTATTTTTATTTTATTCTGGGTACCCAAATCTTGTTATTTCTCCACCTATATAGATATACATACACACCTATATATATTCTCTACCTTCATAATTAATATTTGCCTCTGGTTTTGTTTTATACCAGATTTCTACTATTTCTGTGATAACACCCCAGAGAGTGAGAAGTGCTTCACAAAACAAGGGGAATGAATGGGCACAGAATCATGCTTATTTTTGCCTAGTCTGATGTTACAGCCATGCAACCACAGGCGAGTACCCAAGCACGGTTCAGGGCATCCTGGAACCTCGACCAACTTTTGCGAAGTCCCTGTTATGTCGAGACTCTCAGACTTTCCAGATCCCAGCATCAGCTCTGGCGTTTAAGCTAGAAAGAGTCAAATGGCTATTAAACCTTTTTTGTCGTCCTAACTACTTTACATCCTTATAACACCATCTTAAAGTCATTTCAGTGGGAAAATCGTTCTACAGTTTTTGGCATTACTGGTAAGGCAGTCTTACAGGACAAAGCTATTTTAAGGCAGATCATAACCTGTCTCACAGGAGTCCTCATGTTCTTGCATGAAACACCCTTCTTTTCAAGTTCCGTCGCCAGTATTAGGTAAGGAAACGACGGAGAAACAGCAATCCAGCTTCCACCACTAACTGTCCCACTGACCTTGGGACATTACTGGATGCCATTACTGGAGCCATCTGCCATAGCTCCATCCCTGACATGGAGCAAGCCAGGTGATCCAAACGTTTAAATCATGATATGCTATTCCGATGCTGACTATTACTACAAAATGAGCTAATCAATTTGTCTGGCAAGATCTTTTTCTCCTGTCAGGAAGAATGCCTTACTTTGCTATTATAAACTCGAAATATTCACAGTTCAGGGCTTACGACTAAAATCTGACAATTTAGCATAAAGTTTTTAGATGCTTAATCATGTATCTTAAAAAATTATACATTCCCTGACTAACTGAGACAGATTCTGATTACCTGTCTTTGAGGAAATGGACTGCTTTAGAAAATTATTTGGAGTACTCTACTATTGTACCTGTCATACACTTTTAATTAAAAACGTATTGATGCATGACTAAATTGCGCACAGTGAAAAACAGACCTATTTTAGTTCAATTGCAATAATGTACACATAACCCAATGAAGTAAGCCCATACAATTACAACGGGAAGACAGCCCCGACACAGTTATACTTTTTCAGGTCAACCTCATAGCTGATGTATATGCTATGGAGCCAATCATCACAAATCAATGCGGACTCAATCAGCACAAACAAATTTACTAATCTACTCTAAATACCTGTAATGAAGTCATTTCACTAATCTATTGTAATTAAATGTGGTGAGACAAAGACAGAATAATGATTAACATTATTTTATGGAGTATTTCTTGACAAAGTCTGCTAACTAAGGCAATCTTCACCCAATATTTTAATACAAGAAGTACATGCAACCAGAAATATATTGGTTACATTCTGTTACAGCTAGAAGTATGAAATCAATGCACTGTTTACAAAAAACTGCATTTTGAGGCCAACATCCTCTGTTAGAGGAATATTGAATTTAGACTGACAAGAGGTAAACGTGTTCTCGGTTAAAATGCACTGAATAAGGGTGGGAATTCAGAAGAAAATAATTATCACATGGGAAAGAACTAACACCTATATTATAATGTCACAATGTTTCTCACAAAATATCCAATCTGAATTATTTTTTAGATTTGCTATGACATATAAGATATTAGGATAGACATAACAATATATGTTTGCACATAGGGCTTTGGAGCTTCTTGAGAAAGTGTTGATAAGAGTGTTTAATCATGAAAGATTATAACTATGAGGAATGACATCATGATTAGGATTCTGAATATTTGATAGATGGACTTAGTTCCTTTTTTCACTAGAGGGTATCTGCTTGAGAATAAAAGTGCATCCCCAATTCATGGAAACCTGTGCTAAGGACTAAACAGAAATCTGTGAGTTGCTTAGGTAGTGCAGAAATGGGAAGTCTAAAAGTAGTTGGTTTTTATAGAGTATTGTTGTCCAGATAGATATTTCCGCTTTTGTAATTTGGTATTTTATTTTGGCAATGGAAATTTTATTTACATTGCTCCCCAGTCCCTCCTTTCTATCCTTTTCCATGACAGGAACTCTGCATTGCCATTGCACTTGCGTCACCCACCACAACTCTTCCAGAGACAGACAAAAATAGTTAAAAAATGCAGACAGTTTCTTGAACACTGTGGGCTGAATTTCGTCAAATAAGGTTCTTTGCATGTGAAAAAAAGAAAAAAAAAAGGTATTAAATGAAACAGTCTTTGCATCACTGTTTTCATTCTTTCTGTGTTAAGTGCATAAAGATTTTTCCAGCAAAATGTTTTTTAACTGAAAATGCCAAGACGCTGAAATCAAAACTTTACATGGGAATAAACCTGGAAAGTTTTCATACTCGGAATCAAATTTTCACCAAAATCACAGGCGGGCATATGGAGGACATGGAGGACCTAGCTTTTCCTCATTATTCTGCCTGACTGAGAAAAAGGCAAGCAAGTGCTTAAGCAACGATATTCTTGGCTCTCCTGATGTGTGCATCAACTTTCTCAAAGCTGTGAACATCCTCGTAGCTCCCCAGCGTGGGAAGAGACCCTTCTCCCTTTCTCCTTACCTGGACGGCAGTCTGCATTGTATACCAAGACACTCCAGAGAAAATTTATACTATAGCTTCGTTTCGTTCTAAGGGGCAGTTTTTTAATGCACTCCTCAGTTTTCTTATTAAAAGATAATTTTATTTCCCCCAGTATATTTCATGCAGTTTGCGAAGAAGAACAAACATTTAATTTTACCTCTCTTAACTGAACTGAGGAGCAAAAATATGGAAATCATGTTTTTGAATATGCAAATGTATATTACACAAATTACTAATAAAAAATAGCCACTTTAGAAGCTCATATAAATGCAGCCTGTATTTGGTCCCCGTCTGAAGAGCTATAACAATTTGATAAAATGGTTCTCAAAAGGAATTCCACTTAGTGGTTTATTCTCCGGAGCGACCAGAGACGAAGCACTGTAAGTAACATCACTCCTTGTTACAAGATCCCTGCTACAGTGAGGAACAATGCGATGAATTTTAGATGTAAATCTGAATTTCATGACCTTTCAAGTCAGATTCTTAAACCTCATTTGAGCAGCATTTTCTCTTTATGAATATGCAGTTGAACTGAAGACCCAGAACTGACATAATATTTTTTTTTCTCATTTTTCAGCCCTCTTCAGGTGTAAATTAGGCCTTTCCAGTGTCATCCTTATTTACTTTATGCTCTACAAAGTTAGCAATCATTATATTATATTTTGGTGCATTACATTTAGCTGTTTATGCCTGATAGGTAACACTTTCACTTGAACCGAAGAGACAGGACAACTGGCAAACCACTGAAATACAAATGAATACTAAAAATGATTCTCAAAACAACTGTACTCACTTGATTTTTAAAATGTGCTATATTTTTAAATATAAAAAGCTTCAATGCACTTTGGAAATACAGCATGAGTAAAGAACTACAAATAATCTTAAAGAGAAATACTTGATTTTTATTTCATTATAAGCTAAGTATGTAAGCCAAAAAATTTAAAGTATATTATATCTTAATTTAAAAATTTAAGGTCACAGAATCATTTCTTGAAGAATGTCACTTATAATAACTCATTACTTTCAAGGGCTTTCAATAGCAATGACTACATAGCGTTATCTATAAACAAATCTCACAAATATATGTGGGTCATCCTATAACTATAATACAAATAGGACCTAAAAAGTGACAAACCGATGTCATGTTATTTTCCTAAATATACCATGTTGTAAAAATAATAATAAAAAATTATAATCTCCGGAGCATACAAAGCAGGATTTCAGGTTTAGAAGCCTAAATATATCTGGCTTTGCAAAGACGACAGTGACAAAATGCTAATACTACTGTATGCCACTTACCAAAATGCACAAACTGTCAAGCAGTAATACGCTATTGTACAGCTGGGAGAGGATTTCCACTTTTGCTCCTAATTCACTTAGGTGCCTTTAAAATCTTACCTCTCACCGAGGTAACAACAGAAGCATTTTTAAACCGTGCTCACCCTGCTTTTCAAGACTGCCTCTTCAGTTACGAATTTCTCCTTAGTTAGGAAAATTCAGAACCATCCTTTTTTTTTTTTTTTAAGATTAACATATACATTACATAGAGCATCTTACCACTGAAAATAAATGTATGATCTTGAAAAGTAGTACCAAAGCAGGGCTTGAAGATTATAGGGGTTTTCTTTTCCATTTCTGAAAGTAACTTAGTTTAAAGTCCCTGAAACGGGGTAACATCCATCACACTATATTTCATTAGTCTTTAAGGCAGCCTTAAATAACCGGGCCTAAAAACAGATCTTGGTTGATAAGGCAAGTATCTAAAAAGGATAACTCTGAAAATATCCTCTGCTGGGTTCAGCTTGGATTTTGCCCAAATAAATTCAATCACCTCTCATTATGATTGAGGAGAGGAGGAAAAGAAAAAAAAAAAAGGGAAAAAAAAAAAAACCTCAGGAAAGCAAAGTGCAGCTCTGTTTAATCCATATAGACATGTCTACCCAAATCCCTTTGCTAATGTATTTCTAATTCAGATAGGCTAACTCATCCTGTAATAATGAGAGCTCCTGTGAAAATGTAGTGCATTTGTAGTATTCTCCAAATGTATTAAGCACTTCTATACCATTTTTTAGGGCTTTAGTAGGGGGGGGGGGAAAAGAAAAAATATATACACACAGCTTTCTGAGGTAGGCAAGCTGGTTTCATTCCCAGTGTAATTGTGAGGCTGTTTAGGAGAAATGAGTACCTGCTGGACAAAGCCACACAATAAACAATATTTGCTACGCAGGTAGAGATCCACAAAGGGCATTTCATCTCTTCCCCTGCCCCTCAAGCATCCTGTATACCTTGCTAATGTTGACAGCTACAACCAAGTGCTAAATTCTGACTTTTTACAGCTGCAAACAGAGCCTACCATGTCTGTAAGGCAAGAAATATAAAGGAGTACTTCAAAAAAAAATTTTTTTTTTTTTTTTTAACTTCCAGTACATTCTTTTTTTTAACCTCCTTCATCCTGCCAGTTGCACATGACAACTGAAAACTGGAAATTCAACTTAGCAGCAAAAATGCAGACAGAAATTAGGAGAACAGGAGCTTTTGTGCAGCTGCTACGCTCGCTTCCACGTGCTCAGCTCCGCACTCACTGCTTCCAGCTCTCCTCCTCTCTCACAACTAACATTAACTCCCATGGCAAAGTCCTACAGCCCCAAACCACACACTGCTAAACCAAACGCGTCACTACGTGAATCAGGCTTTTAAATAATCACTAAGGTAGAATTTTAAAAAGCATAAAATTGAAATCATCCAGAGCCTTTACCATTTACTTACACCAAGTGGAGGGTTTTTAAAAGTTTTTAAAGGAGACTTTGAAGGAAGGAACCTTGCTTTTTTTGCTCCCCCAAAAAACCTCTAACAGTAAGTCTTTTGTGGGTGCAATCTATTTAGGTAGCCTACTTCAGCCACAGCTCCATTTATCACACAGTTTAATAATAACATAAGACCAAGCTTCCAGCACGTGTCCTCCTGCATCCTCCTACTCACTTCACCCTCTCGCTATTTCAGGTATGCGCCAAACTCACCTTAGCAGAGACTGCACGCAATCAGATTTGCTGCCATACTCCTGTTGGGTCTACAGTATCTTTATGTAACTTGATATCACCTTTCATACAACAGCAGCTTTGATTTAGCTTGATGGCCATGCCAGTTAACTTTCTCCTTACAAGAATATATTATTCTCTAATTAGTAGATTATTACTGCAGCGTTCATTTTATATATCCCTTGCTTTTTCTCTTACAACTATTCTCCTCTTTTCTCACCCATGCTAACCTTCTTTTTTTTTTTCCATACATTCCTTAGTTCACGTTGAACTGGAGAACTGAACATTGGGAGAACCGGTCACCCGTGCAAGTTCTTGTTGTGTTTTGGACATTTGCTCTTGGAGGCAGACAGAACAAGCAATTGTCAAGCAGGTCATCGAGAGCATGGCAAACAACACACACACAGCTGCAAGAACCTGCTGATAGGTTAGGCAGGAATTATGGATTACGTGGAGGTGTAAGGCAGCTCACAGCACGCTGAATAAACCGGGAGAGAGAGGTAAATGACGGGGCTCCTGTTAACATGTGTCACCATTTATTATTTGCCTTTGGTTATTAATCTTGTGATTGCATATTTCTGGTAAGATGCTAGCCTTATGCTACTAAAATTTTTGAATTATATCATAATCATGTAGAAGAAGAACATTTTTCCTCTATTAGTAATGTAGCACACGATAATAAAGTGTACATATGATTCATGTTTACATATAGTTCATCAGACATTTTAACTGGACTTAACAATAGTGATTTACTGACACTTCTTGTCTTCAATCACAAGTACACGCAGACTATATTTTCTTTCTAAAACTCAGGTGCCTAATATTAACTAAGAATAATTAGACTTTGAAGGTCACAGAGCAGCTGATGCAATTTGCATCCATGATCAGGGAATGAATATCCCATAATCACATAACCAGTACCGATGGACTGCTTTATAACACATACCACCATGCTTATTTTCATTCATTTTAATATGTCATCGTTTAGGTGCTTTAACTAATTCTGGAACATGCAAGGAAATGAATAATGCTACTTAAAGGCGGAATAAAAGTTTCTCATCAGAGAAGTTACAGCAGATGACTCTGAAACAAAAAATTAAAAGTACATGGACTTTCCTACATGAAACACACAAGGAAAATGTTGCGTTCAAATGATCCTGTTTAATAATTTTACATCACTGTGACACAATAAAACTATCAAGACATTTGCTCCTCCGATAGAAAATATAACACCTCACCTCCTTCACAGGAAGGGATATTACTTGCACTACAATAGTAACTGCATTTTAAGGGCTTATCATTATATACCTTATAGAAGATGATTTTCTGAGATCATATAAAATGAAAGACACAGGAAGAAGAAAAGGGTTCTACATTCAGATGGATGTTTGGAAAATAACGTTATATGACTCAAGGGTACACATCTCCTCTCTCCTCTCTGCAGACACTTTAGCAAATCAAATCATGGGTTTACAATAAAATTATGGCTATTCATTACTACTATCATTTTAAGTGCAGTTGTAATGGCATAGGTATTAGTGGCGCTTCATACAGTTGTGACTACTAAAAGGTGCTGGGTATTTACTTTTCCAGTCCCACACAAGCAGCAAGGATGTATGTAGCTTTCTTAGCTCCCTGGTACTACTCAGAGAATGTAAAATTGCACACATGCTCATGACTCTGTGTGATCAGGACATAATAAATCTTACTATTAAGTTAATGTCTTCCCACAAAACTAGATTTTGGAACAGAAAGACAAATGGACACTTTAAAAAACTCCTCATATATAGAGGCTTAAATATATGCAGAACATCAAGATACAATGGTCCTAAAATCGAACAATGTAAACAAATATTAGCTGCTTGACCTTTTTAACTGACAAATATTTTTCCCAGTTTAAAAACACACAGACACATTCCTCTTTCCAAGCCGAGTCCTCCGCAAAATGCTAGTTTTAAAGGTAGTATAGTTTTTAATGGTTCAGTAACGATATACAACACCATGAAAACAGGGGTTTATGATGGCCTTTAGCTACAGCAATGTGAATGGCGCCTCTACGATTTTATTTGGTGAAAAAAAAATACTTGCTCAAGTGATGTAATAGACCTTCCCATCAAATTTCCTTTCCTGCTTCACAGAACTGCACATGTATTGTTTTTTATATGCCAATGAGTTCGTTGGTGATAAAATGCTGCCAAAAGCTGTCTTTGATGAACGGTAATAAATTCAAATGCCTTATATTACACCGCACATTTTTTTCTTAAGGAGAGAAGGGAAACATACAAATTCATCATAATTCACACTATTTGACCCTGTAAGTATGAGCCAAAAAACCATAGCATCAAAACACCAACAATTCCAGCCGGTTATCCTTTTTACTTCTGATACTGCTAAACATAAAGATATTTAACACACAGAGTTCTTACTGCAAAATAAAGAATAGTGCATTTATGCTTGTTAAGCTATGAAACATGAATGGGAAAATAAAAACTAAATTACTTTGCTTCAAATCCCTCCTTCCAAATGAAAGCATTCTGGTAAAAAGGCCATTTACACCGTGAAAGTTTTCTAAGGGCTTGGGTAAAAGACAGTAACCCCCAACAGCGAAGCCTGAATTCAGAGTGTATGTCCTGTTATTTGGAAATGGGAAGAAAGAGAATTACCTAGATGTTCGGGCTGTTGGATTCGAGATTTGGAGGAAAGTATCAATTGAAAGGTAGTGACATGTCCTTCACTTCATTGCTGACCCTTGCACCTTGGCCATGCATGATACTCTGGCCCCCATTTTTAAACCATTATTTTACAGCTGAATGCTACCTTCATCACCTTATTTATCTCACTTTCTGTTTTTTAACAAAAGCTATAGAAAGTATCTCAACACACAAAGAACACCATGACACCATTTTTCCTACAAATGACTCAACCTCAGTTCTTCTAGGCAATTTTCAAACCAAGCTTTGCATTATTTCTATGCAATATCTTTCTCATCTTGCCTCTGAAACTGTGTAAATATTAATGAGCTGCTCTGAAGATATTTGGCTCATATACACCTGTTTCCCAAGTGCTATGTATCTCAGAAAGAAAAGGATATAAAATTGTCCGTAATCGGAACCAACACTTTTTCCAGACTCACCGTCGATACAGCAGCAATGTGGCAGATTCAATTTCTCAGTACATCAGAAATGTTTCACCAGCAGATATTTAAAGAATATTAGTCAATAGTGTGGCATCAGTTTTAATACTTTATTGACTAGCTATGTCCTAAATATGGACGAGTGTAAATTCAATCAGAGATTCTGTTTCAAAATAACCATGATGACCTATGTAAATACAGTGCAGGAGTTGATTTAGGCTGGGAAATAAGTATCTGATACAGAAGATATGCTTGCCAAGAGTTGTTTGAAGACAAAAAACACACCAATAACGTGGATTGTCATAATATAAGGTATTTTCCTTACAACCCGTGGGGATCCCCTGGTTACTCACTGATACGGCTAAGCATAGCGCGCCTTTTTAGCTGCCTTTCTGTTAACTATTTGTATCAATATTCACTCTCCTGTTGATTGCGATCTGTGTCCCTTCAACTTTGGCTGTTTTCTAGCCCATATGGCAATTGAACCTGTACAGAGGTCATTAAGCAGCAAATGTGTTAAATAGCCCTTAGCATAATTTCAGCATAATCTTCTAATTGCTTTTCTCTCGATAGGTAGATACAAAAGTTTCCTTAACAGAGAACGAGAGAAATACGGAAACTTCTCCTGTTTCTTTAATGACTTTCATTGATAGTTTTGTTTTGCTTCTACTTTGGGCCTGAATCCCACAGACTTCCATATCTATGTTGGCATTTTAAATCAGTAATTTATGTCATAGGTTGAATCACATAATAATGGCATTTATAGTTTATCATACTCACATAGCTTTCTGGGTGTGTACCTCGGAGGCAAAAGAAGCAAATTTTTATTAACACATGTTTATACATAATTGACCATTTGGGAAGTAGGAAGGAGAAATGGCTGTGATTTACATAGTTTAAGAAATGTCTTAGAGCACCTCACCCAGTCTGGAGCTCCCACTGTGACAGATGAGCAAATGCCCATGGGAGATGACAGCATGGTATTTATGGTATTTCCTTCTGAGACAATTAAGTAACATATGCCAAGACCATAGGGATTATCTCTGAGCTACACAGTATGTAACTCTATCTGAAGAGAAATATAATATTTTATAAATTTGACAAACCATAAGAAAGAAAAAATTGATTCACCCATTTTAATAATGCAGTAACTTTTCTCTGACTTAATCAGACATTTCTTGATTTTTTTTACAATAAAACAGTGACAAGCTAACATCCCACACTCTACTTCAGAGCTGCTGTGTGGAGCTAGGGAAAATCTCATACTCACACACAAAGTACACATTGCTATCCCGCGATTAAATGATTTGACAGCCCACTCGCTCTAAAACAGCCCCAATTTTACACCTACAGCAAAGAATAAAGCAAACTTTAAAATCCATACGCTTTTCTTCATTGAAGGGATTTGATACGATCCCCAAAATAAGAGCTAGTATTCTGTTGCTTAGAAAAGTTCATGGGCCCGAATCTTCACTGATTTTCACCTTGTGCAGCCGTGTATTCTTTTGCAAAGTGGATGCAAAACAAAAAACTAATGATTTACTATTGTTTTATGCACACTTTGTCTTAGCAACCTGCACAGTATAACAATTTATTTATGAATGTACTTACATCCTCAGGTGTTCAACAACTCTATATATTACACCAACATTCTGCATCTGCAGGACCAGTAAGATACAGATTATAGGACCACAGTTTCTCTATGTATTAGCAACAGTGCAAACATTTCAAGAATTTATTTTTTAGTTCTTGTTTTAATTTTCTTATAAACTTTTTAGAACAATGGATTTTTCTTGTCCTCCAATAAAGAGAATTAATTCAGAGGAATGCTTAATGAATGGATCATTCTGCAGAAATTTGCTTTACAAAGAAGTAGAAAAACACATTTGTTCTACATATTCAAAATGGTATCAGATATTAGGTGAATGACTACAAGTGAAATCAGATACATGTCATAGCATTTAAGATGTCACATGGACCACTTCAGAAACTCTCACAAGTAAATCTGAAATTTCTCATGCTTAAATAAAAAAAGAGAATGGATCAAGAAACAAGAAACTTCCAATACGCCAAAAAGATCAGGTGGCATATAATCTCTCCACAAATGCCAAAAATGCTAAAGAGTATTACTTCACAGATGCAAACTCTTTCATTTTCGATATCATTTTTTATGAGTTGAAATTGAAAAATCCAGATTTTTATGAAAGTTGCAGCAGTCACCATTTATACCATTTTATGTGCTGTGGGCTGTCCTTCTGCAGCCCCTAGTGTAACAGCATATTGGCTCATGGCTCCAAAACAATAATATTACTTTTCCAAAATTTATAACTAGGTCTTTTGTTATGCATCGTGTGTTCAAAGAGTTGATAACCTTTAAACCATTCCTTTTTTTATGCACGACTCTCCAACAGAGTGATTTTTGTGATTTCACACCAATTTTTTTTCCAATTCACCAACCTGTGCCCAGTTCTGAGCTTGTTTTTTTATTTTATATTTAGTCCAACAGACTTCCATTAACATGGAAATATGTATCATGATTTTTACTTCAGAAATCACCTAATGGAGACTGAAAAACACAAAGAACCAAACACAAAAAATACAAATACAAATCTCCCAGGAGATATATTGATTAATTCCTCCAATAATTGTAAAACTTGGGTCAAGAATATAATAAAGGCATTAATTACAAAATAGCCAGATGTCAAGGCTACTTTTTTTTTCAACAGTCATGGGTTGAGTTCCCCTATTACAGATATCATGTGATAAAGAAAGTAATGCTCCAGAGAGGGCATTACTGAAAGTTATGGATGGGCCAGTTTGGCAACTAATAGATCCTTAATGGCTTTCAGAAGTAGCCTATAATCTCTGGTAATACTGTCTCTAGAGGGTCTTCATGATGTATTATGTAATAATTGTAGTGCTTCTAAATATAGTTTGTATTACACTGATTATTGTGCCATTAAATTTTTTTGTGAGATTATAATGGAATTTGTAGAGTTTGTTCTAGAGTTTGTTTTAGAGTTCTATCAACACTGAGAACTTTTGCAGTTGTTAATGTTTCTTATTATGACATTAACTTTGTTTCAAAACACTTGGAGTGTTGATTATTCTGTCAAAAGGGAAATATTTACTTTGAAAGGAAGTCTGGTCCTTTTTTTCTTGCTGCTCTTCAAAAGCTGATTTTTACACTTAAGATGGTGACAAGAAATCGAAGGACACTGAAAGCAGTTGTGGCTGCTACTATGAGTGCATCTTTCATTGCTTTTCAGCTGTCCCCGTGCATCGTTAAAACTGAGGTTACACATCCTCACCTTTTTTGTTATCCTTACAAACATCCCAGATGATTGGCCTGGCTACCGGCTGATTTTTATGCAAGCTAAGTGTTCTCAGCACATAAGCAAAATTGAACCCAGTGGTGGGTTTCTCTTTGATTCACACAGCAACTCAATTAATCTGATTTCACCCTTTGCTCCAAGCTGATCTGCTCTTGCAGGTTCTGACGCCTTTTTCCTGGGAGGCTGCAGGCAGCGTAGGAAGGGGCTCAACACAGAGCAGGCACTTGGCAGAAGAATCCAGCCTCTGCCAAAATAGTCCTAGGGCAGGAATAATCCTCCCAGCCATACCTTCTGTTTCCTCCTCTCTCCCCAGCTCAACAGACTTCAGAGCCTCCCAGACACGCGCTTCTCACTCAAGCCCCAAATATACAAATAAACATAAACGTGGATCAGCCACAGGCTGGCTGTACCACACCACGGTACTGATGTGCAACGGTCAGAGTGCAGAAGACCTTGTACGCTCCCTTATTATTGTGGTTAACTTCACTGTAAATGAAGGTATTCAACTGTAATTATGAAAGTCAGTTCACTTATTTTGCATATTATAATCATGCTATTATAGTTTAGATCCAAACAATATTTCCAAAAGACATGAAACATGCTCTGTCCGTAACCACCCTACCCTCACCACTCAATTCACAGAACTAACGTACATATGAAAGTATTATACTTTCCTTTTGAAGAATTGCTCCTCTTCACGTGAAGATACACAGTTTGGCAAAGTAGGAGGACAGGCATCAGTTCTCATAGATACCCTTTCCAGTTACAAGCCTATTAAATAAAACACAGGCAATATATACTTAATATACAGAATATCTCATTTTATTTAAAAAGCTCAGTAGGCTTTTCTGTTCCCCCCGCCCCGCAAGAACTCCTCTTTTAACATTTTCTGAACCGCCATGCATTTACATGGTGCAAACTGATGAATACTGAAATCACTAAAGCAGTATCTGAAAGTGTAAATACAGCAGACAGCAGTAAACACGCATGAGCTCAGCTGGCTGCTGCACGCACCCAACAAAAGGAGGTCCAGATACCAGAACGTCTTCCTACGCGTCTTCTTGCGTTTCCTGTGAAGGTGCGGTCTCTGGGATTAGTCCCTGTGTGCGAAGAGCTACACCACAATATTATACATGAAAGGTCAGAGCACCACAACCTCCCCACAACCTCCCAGAGACTGGACAGCCTAACTCTCCACTCAAGCCAAAGATATGTTCACCCTGAGCCATGATGATGTCAAAATATGGCATAGGATTTTATGCTTAAGTCTGTTTGGTTTTTTTTTTTCTTTTTCCAAGAACGGAAATATGAAGTGAGTATCACTGTAGAAAAAAGAATCGCACATTGCTATTACAGTGGGGGGAGTTTAGGATGAGTGCAATTACATCAATATTATTGTAATTAATGATTACATCATGCTTTAGAAAAGGAGTACAGAAAAGGTTGGTATTAACATGCAAGACACGGCAGAGTGATATCAATACTCATTTTACTGTTCAGATTTTTTTTAAAAAGCTAATAGCTGTCAAAAATACCCATTATAGGCTAGTCTATAATTTGTAGAAGTCAAGTAATACATTTTTTCTGAAGGTATAATGGATGCTCCATGGAGCAATTATTTTAGAAAGACAACTTCATCTCAGCTGTCTCATGCCAGCAAAACTATTTAAGAGCCAGAAATGCATAATTCAACATGGAAGAGCTGTCAGATTTGAGAATACCTTTAAATTATAAAAACTTAGCACCACTAGTCAGTTATAATTATAATGGAAATGTAGTTTTCTGTCGTTTTATCATAGCAAACATCTCTTAAGAAGCAATTTCATGTGTTAAAATATTTTGGCAAAGTGACTTTTGATTCTAAAGGGATACAGATTATCTAGTTTTATACCTGAATATTTTTCTTACAAATTGAATGTAACAGCTTACATCGTACAAGATGGTAAGAGCAAGAGTATTATTAAAATCCCATTGGAAATTGTTACTATGAAACAACGAGCAGCATAACTCACTAGGACAGGTCAAGTTATGCACAAAAATATTATTTTATTACAAAATATGACAAGACAGTTTTTCATCAGACAGTCAATTATTTTATACAGCACACAGCCAAAATACAGAAGATTGTTCTTCTTTTGACTTTGGCTTCTTTTAGTAACTAGAAAACCAAACTGTGAACAGTTGAAGTAGTTACTCACATGGTTTTGGGATCAACAAAGCATAGTAAAAGTGCTCTCAGAAAATTAAGGTGATACTTACATCCTTTTCATTTTCTTTTTTGTCCACGGTATTGCAATGCCAGTTCTTCTGTCTTTGGGCGGGACCAGAAAAATAGCCTATAGCCTTACTCAAAAACAAGCCTATTGACTTATTATAAGGTTATATCAGACACCCAATATATGTTTTTTGTCAGTTCCCTCCAGGAGCTGAACCTGATCTGCACACGAGGGTCGTGGGCCATGTTCCAGGTACCAGGGCTCAAGTGCACTTTCTTTTCTCACCCTGTTTGCCGAGACCCACAGCAGCTCCCAGTCCCCTCCTCTACAGAGGATATCATGAAGTCTGGAGTTGCTGTTGTTTGTTTTTTCAAATGAGTTATCAAGAATTTTATAAATTGAACTCTGCTCAAATCAAAAGAAAGTAAGTAGTCTAGGATTTTTTTTTTTTTTTAATATTCACAAATAGTGCATTCTCCAACTAGTTCTACTATTAATGCCATGGAATTGCCTTTCTGAAACTGTTAACAAAGACCTTTGTGTGGCTGTTTTTCAGACTAATTAGCTTTTTGATGTTGTTGTTGCTGATGACCATTACACTTCCCAGATTTCTATTGGCCTTTCTGCTCAGCCCACGCGTGCAGTAACAGAAGAGCATTTTCCCCTCATGGATGATTAGTTGTGGTCAGTTGGTTTTATTTATATATCAGCTAACCAAACGCCCTGATACTGCACGTATTCATGTACATGTTTGATTTTAAACAACTTAATCATCTAAGGTGTTCAAGGTAAATTTTAAGCAGGTTTGGGATGAAAAAATATTGAATTTTATCATTAAATATAACAATCTTGACAATGAGGTTTCAATGTATTAAGTTCTTATAATTATAGTAGCAGTATAGCTTCATCACCATAACACAGGAGGGCAGGAATGATGGCCATCCTGTTTTGTTATTTACTCCTTTTCTCCTCCCACAGCATAAGAAGACATTACATCCAAGAGATGGAAAGTTACCTTACCATTCTCTCCCTAAAGATACCAGCATATTAACAAATTGCTGAGAAACAGAAGATCTGATTCAGAAAATATCAATTTCCTGTTTCTATGGGCACAACATGATGTAGTATTGCATAACATAATACAAATTAAGGAATTAAATTGGTTTCATTTCATCTGATTTTCTGGCAGACTTTAATGTGTTAAGTATTTACTAAAGAGGCAATTGGAATGCATACAGCATACAGAATTATAATTTATTAATACATCTTCAGTAGTGGCACACATTATCTTCCACAGTCTCACCTGTAAATTTCTGGGTTAAATCAGGTCCTATCCCAATAGCACATTAAGTCTCAAGATAGACAGAAGTGTATTCAACCAGCAAATTTCCAGCATACTGTAAGATTTACTGTTATTCTGCATCTTTTTCATGTAATACACAGATGTAATTGCTTAAACGGAGCTTTAAAATTAATGCTATAAATACAAATTTGGGTTTCGCAGGACATCACACCGTAGACTTTTAACGAGTCGACAAAATTGTAAGTTTGCTACTTTATATGCAGGCAATTTACTAATAAGGAATAAATATATTTTAATAGCTCCTCCGTTTGCTGTGCCACATATTTAAGTGTAACATGGGACTCCCCCCATCCTCTATAGACACGGCCACTAAAGGTTATCAAAGGGGCTGCTGCTGGTGAGCCATTGTTTCAGAGAAACTACACAGATTTTCTTATACGCAATGTTTTCATCTAATTTCTAAGTCCACACAGAAGGAGTAGTAATAATGCAAAGCTGCAGTAACCATTAAATTTTCCATCACATAACTAAAATTAGCAGTGCTGGGACTCCACTCTTGTGTGCCATACAACTCAGGAGAAGTTAATACTGCATGATTTGAGACAAGGAATGAAAAACACCTTTTTACTTCCTAGTTCTTAACAACAGCAGACATTTTTTGAAATCCAGATGTTTAGTTCCTGTCAACTTCAATGGGATTTGAACACCCCTACAAAAACACTATGCTGTGTTTGGGACCCAGGCTGGTATCTCTGTACCACAGCATGTAGGAACCAGGTAGTCCATGCAGAGCTCACCTACAGCTGTGCCACATTGCAATCCACTGGGCAACAGGGCTGTACTCAGCATGCAAAATGAGATATTTTAACACATTTTTATTGCAACAGATACTCCAAATATAGCATTAATAATTGGTAGATTTTTTCTTCTTCATTTCACTTGAGAGTGAATGTAAAGATGAAGCAACTCAAGGACATATTACCTCCTGGCTTCCTTTGACACAAAGTGTATTTACAGTATGGCCTAAAAGTTTTCAGTCCAGTTTCTCAGTCCAACACTCTTGAGTTCGATTAATGGAGACATTCTAGCACTTACGTCAAGTTATGCTGCATATAAATGGGGATAAAAGGATTACCAGGTTATAAATCAGTTGAGAGATTCAGGGATATAAATCTCAGGGACACCAGGCTTCAGAGTTAATGGAAATGCAGAATTCCATTGGCTAATCACAATTTAGATTGCTACCAGATACATCACTGGATTTCACACGGTGTCCTAATAAAATTCCCTACCACTGTGGGGAGGTGGGAGAAGTAGAAAAAAAGTCTTTGAAGGTGGCCCACAACAATCTGCTTCCTACTAGCCATGGGCTTATACAGTAAACTATGCAAAAAAGGCTGATTTCTTAGACAAGAAATAAGCTACATCATGGTGTCCTTAGGAGTCATCGTTCTTTTTTTATATGACTAATGCAAAAAGGAGGCTGTTGTACCTAAATTAGTCTCTTAGAAAAGTAGGCACAAAGATAATTATAGAAAACTATAAACATGCACAGAAATGCACAACCTGCATGACAATGTTGTGGCATGGCTAAGTTTAAACAATGTTTCGAGACTATTAGGTAACTTCAGCTTGTAGAAATATAATTTTCATTATAACATAGAAAAGAAGATGTCTTTCCTTCCCTTTGACAAAACAGTGCAAGGTGGAGAGAAGACTCCAGCATGCAAAAAATATAACGGAATAGTTCAGGTACCCTACTTGGTTCTTGCTGAAAAGGAAAGAA
The DNA here is from genome assembly GCF_000690835.1 of Fulmarus glacialis. Classification (NCBI taxonomy): domain Eukaryota; kingdom Metazoa; phylum Chordata; class Aves; order Procellariiformes; family Procellariidae; genus Fulmarus; species Fulmarus glacialis. Next base: position 507 of record NW_009200958.1, on the reverse strand, counting down.
GATGGCTACAGATGAGTCAGTTCAAAAGGCAGAAATCTCCACCTTGGTGCTGAGGAATATAGAAAGAGGGAGTAACAGCTGGGAAGATACCTTCGCTTCAGCACAACTGGGGAGGGCAGAAGAACTTCGTGGGAACACGAATACTCAACTTTCCTCAAGCATATGATATCTTCTGGCTGTGTTTGACAGAGTACATTTCTGCTGAACACTATAAGAAATAAAAGCCAAGGAAACACTATGGGAAAGGGAATGTTCGGCTGGATATGTAAAAATGTAAAGGATGGTTTATACCCAAAGGGTCCTCTGTGAATTTATAGATACAATATGTAATTCTTAGAACAAATCAAATACAAACAAGTTAAAAACAACTCAACTCATGCACTGATTAGCTGAGGGCTTTTGCAGAGTATGATATATTTTAAGCTTATCTAGCGCCTAATATTATCATGAAAATGACCTAATGTTTAACTAAGCATTGTCCTATCTTCTAGATACAGCAAGGGGGGC
>NW_009200957.1:13674-23728 GCF_000690835.1 Fulmarus glacialis | reverse complement strand
ACCCCCTCCCACACCCCCCCACACCCCCGCTCCCCTACTACCCGTCGTACCGCCCCGATGCGGGTGTTGAGAGGCCTCGGCCTGGTCTTCGCCGCGGACACCGTGCCATTTGCAGTTCAGATAATCGGCAAGAGTGACAGTAGCCGTGCTGTAAAAATGGTTTTGAAAATGGCCATAGCTGTGTATCTTTTCGTGTTTGTGGGTCTCTTCTGTGTGTGTATATGCAACTTAAAAATACTATGAACTTTACCCTTGTTTCACTGTTCCTTTTCTTTTGGCGTTGGGGAGCATTGTGTAACACCAGCCTAATGAGTTTTTCACCCTTTATATTTCTGAAGGTAGAAGATGGCTGAATACTTGAAAAAGCCCTTCAAAGACAGTCTGAGTGATATAAAAGAACGAATGAAAGAGAAAAGAAATCAGAAATGGATGAGGTTGGGTAAAATCAGCCAGATCTCCACTGTGAAGTGCAAAATAGCAAGTAAGATGCTTAAATATCTTAATAGTTTTCATAATTTTTTTTTTTTTAACCCAGGTTGAAATACTCACTGTTCTGTTGCAGCCAACAGCTCCATGCAAATGAAGAGTATCCAAGCAAACAACAGAGCCCTAGCTCAGGCTTTGCAAGAAGAAAAGCTCAAACTGAGGGATGCCCAGGCTACCATCCTTCATTTAAGGAAAGAGTATCAAGACCTGAAGGTTCAGATGTTTGACTTGCAAAGAAATCTTAGTTTCAAGCAAGCACAAGGACTTGTTGAGGTATTTTTAATAATAACTTTATGATTTAGTGAAGCTGAACATCAGAATCTGCACCAATCCACTGATATCTTTATGATCTTAAATGTTTCATAAAAAATAAACTTAATATGTAGAACAAGTTTTTTTGTATTTTCACCTAATCTGGTCATTAACTAATTTTTTTTTTTCTGGCTACTCTTTCTTTAATTAAAATCTATCTTCTGTGAATTTTATTTTTTTTATCACAGTTGAAGGTACCTGACACAGGTATCTTCAGGATTTAGTCATCTTGTAATACCGATAAGAAGTTATTACATTGGTAGTTGATACTAGAGTATTTTCCTTCTTTTGTCCATTAGAATCAACTCTCAGCCTTGAATGAGATAATTTCAAAAGTTTCTCAGAATTTACTGGACTCAATTGATCTCCTTGGCCCAGCAAAGAATTTGTGTTCCGTAGGTGTAGTAAGTACCTTTTCTTCTTGAGGGGCAGGATTTTTATTAATTCTTCCCCTTACTTCTTCCAACATAGATGCACGTAGTTTTTGAGATTTGAGCCTTAGTTTGGAGGTATGACTAGTCCCACGGTTCCCAATATGACATGGGGTCCACACTGTCGGGGTGTGTAGTATGTTGTTAGTGGGACTGAGGCTCTGCTACAAGGTGGTAGGGCCACCCTGATTTTCTGTGGTTTTGTGTCTTGTTCCCTGTACCATCCTCACAGTTCCTTCCCCTGTCCATTATCTGTATGCTTGGGCTGGTGATGAATGTGCTGACTTGCAGGAGCTGAGTATGTGAGATCCCACAGTACTTTGTGTTAGCCAGCCAGAAAGAAAAAGAGTCAAGGGCCTCTTTGGCCCTTCTGTGGGTAACTTGGCTGTTGTCTAAAACTTGTATATGGTGCAAGCTTGTTCCACATATTTAGTCACACTAAGATTTATTTTGTTGACAGAATCAGAGGGTGCTTGCTTCAGTTCTTGAAAATAGTTCCAGTGTCGTAGGACAAATACGTTCAGTGTAAGTATCTTTTATTAATACATATTTATATTTGAAAATTCTGTTACAGTAAGCTTAATTTTCTGACTGGAGAAAGGGAAGAAATCCAGTGTAATGAAATAGTTCATTGTTATAAAATATATTGCTATTCAGTAAATACTACCTTTAGTATTTTCTCTAGAGGACCTCTACACAGTGCTGATGGAGATGATCAAGTACTTCCAAGTGGGATGGAGGCTGACAGTGATAGAAATGAGCTGGCTCATTCTGTGTCAGAGATCTGTGAGGAATCTGACAATGCCATTTCCTTAATCAAAATAGTTCCAGACAAAGGTAACTAAATCAAAGTATTAGACATTGTTCTATTCTGAATCAGGGAAAAAATGTGTCAGTATAAGTTTAAAATGTAATTACTGCTTTTGAAGTAGCCATCGAGTAATTTCCATTTATTATCATAAAGGTTAGATATTAATGTTGGCAACTGGTAAATTTTTTGAATGAAGATACCTAGCAAAATGGGAGAGGAATTTGAAGATGCTTTGTCTTCTATATACCTGCAATCTAGTTTCATTATCTACCAAACAGTTCAACAGAGTAAAGTCATCTTTAGTCATGCATTATCATTTATGAAATCAACAATTGTTAACAAAGCAAAATACTCAGGAAAAATAAATGACCTGTAGATAACCTTTCCAGACAGAACAGTTTAGAGGAAAATCCTTATGTATTATACTTAACTGCTTTCTGTCTGGAAGCTGTATTCAACAGAGCTTATCTTGATTGCCAAATACTGTTTTATACAAATCTGTGGAGAAAATTCTAAGAATAGTCTTAATTTTCGACAGGTTCAGAATTTGCACAAAAACTTAACAAGTTGTTACTACTTAGCTTTAATATGTCTTTTTCTCTTCAATTACAAGGACGAACATCTGATTTTCATCTGGACAGCACAGGGTCAGAGCTGGAAAATGTTTCTTCAGGTGGAGAGGATGGATTTGGTAATGTATTACCAAAAAGTGTGTCCACCAGGCGTCGCTATTCAAAGATGAGAAATCACGATGAACTTTGCACTCGTGTCTTGGACCATCCAGAAACATCTGATTCAACAAAACAGCTTTCTAAACGGGATGAAATTAGACTTGAGGAAAGTCTAGAGAAGTGTACTGTAGAAAACATAAATTCAGATATTTCTCAGTTGAATGAAAACAAGGTAGGTTCAGACCTGGTGTTGAGGCAGATAGATTCTGAAACTGCGCAGTTCAACTTAAACAATAATTCTGATCTTAAAAAACGTGAGTGTAAAAGCAGAGAAGACTCTCAAGTAAGGAAAGAGAAGCATCAGAAGGGAAAACTGGAATGGCCTAAAAATACTTCCAGACAAAGACCAAAAAAAAGACCAAAGGGTAAAGAGGCTTCCAAAGAAAAGTTGGATTTCTTGGGTGGCTCCAGTGATGCTTATGACTTTCATTTTGAAGAGCGTGTCCATGTTACACCTTTTCGACAAAATAAGGTGAATGACATGGATACTGGTGTGGATGACAAAGACGACTTATCTGAAACTAATACCATCGAGTCGAGTGATACTGAAGAAGATTCAGATGATAGCCTCTATGAACCTTACAAAAGTAAATTGAAAAAAAGGAAAAGTTCAATGGACGAGAAAGATACATCGCCAGTCCATGCAAGGCCAAGGTCTAAGAGATGTTTGGCACAGCGTGAGCAGAAACTCCATAATGAAAAAGAGACGGAAAGCAATAAATCAAGTGACAAGGCAATTAGTAAGTGTAGAAAGTGTTTTGTAATTGGTTTTGTTTCCTTGAGAGATTACATTGTTTAAGGGATTTAGGCTTTTTTATTTTAGTTTTTTTAATAAATACAAACAGAATAATGTTATAAAAATCATTAGATGCATTCTTCTGTCTGCCTTTTTTTTTTTTCCCTCAGCAGAAATTGGAATTAAAGATATGTTTTGTTTAAGAAATCAGTCAACAATGAACTAATACTGTGTTTTACATGCGTTTTAATGATGTATTAAAGCTGAGGAAAAAGAAGGGAACAAGAATATAAATTGAGAGAGAAGTGGAATAACAAATCACATTTTGCCTGGCACTGCTTAGTGTTAATTTATTTTTCCAAATTAAAATTCTGAATATTTGTTCATCCTCTTATGTATTCTTAAGTGGAAGGATGAAGATAATAGTTATAGCTGAGAGTTACTTCACATCTAGTATGTTCATTGACATTCTCTTTTAAGCTAGCTTGCCTGAATTGTCTTAAGTGTGCCTAATTTCTTCCCAGGGCAGCCTTCTGAGCCATCTCGTGGTCATCTTTGTGATGTTACCAATACCGCTTCATTGCTCCCCAACACTGGGAATGCAGCTATTGTCCCAGAAGGTGAAGGACCACGATCTCCAAAACGCAAGCGAAGCTGTACTCTTACTGTGAGCTATAAAGAACCAAGCATTGCAGGGTAGGTGTCTTACTTTCCAGTTTGATATAAAGTTCATGATATTCCATCAAATGCAGGATTAGAAGGGATTATTTAAATATTGGAAACAGGTTCTTAATAAAACATTCTAAGAGAGGTCTGATGTTAGTAATACGAAATAGTTCATGTGAAATTGAACTTACTATTTAAGTGACGTGGGGAACAAAATTCAATTTTGCCTTTTTTTTTTTGTTTGGTGTGTTTTCTTTTTTTTTTAACAGGAAACTCAGGAGAGGAGATCCATTTACAGATACAAATTTTCTGAATTCTCCAATTTTCAAGGAGAAAAAAGATGCTAAACGCCATTCTCTTAAGAAAGAATCTCTGTCAAAATACAATGAGAAGTTTGTTGGTTGTCGTTGAGATTTCCACTTACGATAGCAAAACCATGCTCACTCCGTAAAGAAAGGAAATCTTTCATCTGGGAAATTATTGTTGCGCAGTATCTTACAGAAATAATTGCATATTTGTCTGTGTCTAATATTAAGGATATAAAATTAAGGGGTTTTGGTTTTAAACCAGTGATTTGTTTTTAATGATATAGAAGACACAAGATGACTATTATAACTAAGGTGATTCCATTCAAACTCTTTTGAGAGGAGGCATCCCTGTATCATGGATCTGTGAGCATATCAGACATATCTGATGGAAAAGATGGTGAATAATTTTATGACTTATACCCTACTTGATCTCACAGTGGTTGGCAAGGGTGAACTTTAGGCACTTCAGAACAAATGGTTTTGTGGGGGTTTTTTTAATAACAATGTTTGTACAGATCTTGTTTACGTAATGGTTGTAGTTTCATATTGAAGCTCATAATAAATGTCTTAGTGTTCAGAAACAGCTCAGAGTTGGTGTTCTTTTTGCATGGTTTCAATATTCCCTTTCTGTAATAAAAACGTATAGTGTTAATTACTGTTGTACTGGTACCTTCTTACATGACTCTCTCAATGGTAATAATAAAAGCTACAGCTACTGAGTGTTTGAAAGTACTTGTTCACAACACAGCCTTTGGATATTGGAACTGAAACTTAACCTTCAATTTGTATCCTAAAATTCTAGCTCTGGGTGTTACCATCTTCATTCTGAAACTCTTTAGTACTATAGGAACTTACGCAGAATGATTTAACTTCAGGTGCTCTTTTCTTTCAGGAAACAAATCTGTAACAGCTGTTTATCAGGGACAGAAAAAGAAAAAGGTGATAGCAGAGCAGCCTAAGGCAGGTCTGGGGTTCTTTTGGATTGAGTAAGCTTGAAGAATTGCTGCAGTTCCATCACAACTGCAGGAAGGAGTCTGGTCTAGCTCACCTAATCTCAACTGCTATCCCTAGAAGTGTCCAGGAAAATGGCTAAACCTCTTTTGACCACTATTTGCTACCCTCTGAACAGTACACGTTTATGTGATGTGGCACAGGACTAAATCTTAGTGGATGGGGGGGAGGGATCTCTTCATACTCTCCAATTGTCTGTCAGGTAGTGGACAGGTGTAGGCTTTGTTTATGGTATGCAAAATAAGGGTACCATCTGAGTAACATCGTGATAGCAGGCAAGTACAAGCTCAACATCAACTGTAGTTTGCTCCCTATGTATATTGTGTCTTGTGAATAAAGGACTCTAGTAGACAAAAATGAGAAAACGGCATGAGCATGCTTTGAGGTGAAAAATCAAAACTTTTGAACAGCTCAGCCAAAGAATTGTTTGAGATGTTGAGCAGACAGGAGTAGCTACAGCGCTTGTAGCTCAGTAAGTATGGAGCTGGGAAAGCTACTTGGAATGGCCACAGCTTTCCATACCGAATTCTCAGCTCAGCACAGCACACCATGCTGCCAGTGAACTCAGGGGCTTTTTTGCATATTTTCTAGTGTACCTGGAAGAGTCACTGACTGCACTCTTGTAGATTCACTGTGTTCAGTTGTGAAATTACTTCAGTGTGTATATTTGTAGTGCAAGAACTAATTAATGAAAAAAGAGACCAAAATAAGTAGGGTTTTGTACATATATAATTTAAAACTATTGTGTACCAGTACAATATATTAATTTTACAAATGTAAAGTTCATCAGCTGTTAAAGCATTTGCAAAACCACATATCCTACCGTAACTTTATTGCACAGTATCTATGAAAATATTAATTCTTAAATTAGAAAACAAATGTTTCAATATAGAAGAGACAATCTGATTGAAAGACAATAAGAAAATCTACTCCGAAAATAACAAAATTTCACAGGATACCAAGCTTAACAGGTGCATCTGTAGGCCCAATCTACAAAACAGGATTATAGCATCCAGTACTGGCTATTAAAAAAAAAAAAAAAATACTCACTGTACCTTTGTTATAGATCCAAATGTAGGTCAGGCTAACCTCAAACAAAACACTATGGCAAGTCTAGTGTTAACATTTTGAATACCTCGTGTACCACATTTACCACTTCCAGGTTGTTCCTGACATCTACTTGCTGAATCAACTTGTGATTTAACATTGCACAGGCATTTTGCAGGAATATATTCTTTGACACAGCACAGGATTAGGTTTTTTTCAGTCTTATAACTATTGATTTTTACCAGTGTAACATCTGTAAATATAAAACACCAAGGAGGAAAGTTAAATCTGTTTTTCACAAAAGCAATTATAATTTACAGTTACAAACTCTAAATAGAAAACGTCATGTGACAACTTTTTGGCCTGTACTGATCTCCATTATGAAGTTAGGTGTACCTCTTAAATGTAGTGTAAGCAGCAAAATATATATATTATATATATAAGTGCTCAATTTGAAGATATACTAACGTGAGTTGTAAAACATTAATATGTTCCTGGGTCTAAATAATCACAGTTAATAAGCATTTACAATAAAGCTTGGTAGAAAATCCAGTTTACCACAGAGCGAAGTATATAAGCTAGAAGCTGTCATAAGTTGACTTCTTCTGTGTACAATAGTCTTATCTCTGCTGAATAATCTAAAGAATTTATCAGCGAAGAGTAGTAAATAGGGTGGATCATGAAGTGCATCAAAACCTTAACTCTACTAAGCCAATTGAAATTGTCTAGTATATGCGAATCAGATTCTCTGAAGTTATTTTGGGTACTTATGTCCTGCATAAGCCAAGTCACTATGACATTACACATCTAGCCAGATTTTTTTTTTTTTTTAAATAGTGGTTATGAGATTACAATTTGCAGGTAAAATATTTATCAAAACCCAAAATGAATAGAAAAGCTTGCACCTATCAAAGATTACAGGCAGCCCTTTTTCAGAACTGGCTGCTCTTCTCTCACAGCTTCTCAACCAGCTGAGTGTTTCTTTTAAAAAATAATATCTTATAAAAAGATTCTATAAAGAAACAAGTGTTTCAGACCCCCCCACACACCTGTTGTTTTCCCTTACTGTTTTCTTTTTTACTGGAAAAAAATAATAAAACTTTATCAAATAGGTACTGCATTAGGTAAGCTATAACATCTGTTGTCTGGGAATTTTCTCCACATTCCCAAACATGTGCAATTTCCCACATGTTTTGTGGGGTTTCTGAGGCTGTAGCTGTTAAACTTATTATGAACATACGGTAATGGGCACACAAAAGAAATCTTCCATAATTAAATACACTATAAAGCATTTTAATAAAATAATTTTTGTAACTTCAGTATAATACATGTTTGCAAAACTAAAAGGGTTTTTAAAAGTGCTAAGTATTAAACAGAAGTTTCTTGAAACCCTAGAGTCCCACAACTCAGATATAGAACGGCTTCCCCTGCCCATAAAGTAGGCACACTGATTGGTTGTAAAAAAGACAGTGTCACTTGTCAATTAATCCAGCTTCTTTAATTTTTGTGTAGAAGAATTTCTCCAGTATATTGGCACATTTGTAGTATTCACTCTCGGGGGGGTTGTACTCTCTGCAATTTGTAAAGACTCGCTGCAAGTCTGCCATGAATAATTTCTTAGACACGTAGTACCTATTCTTGAGTCGCTCACTCATTGTTTTGAGATCTGTACAGGAGAAAAATAGATTAACAGCGTTTGATTCAAATACTTTTTATTTGCAATATCCCTTTAGACTGATTTGCCTTTTAACATGAACTGGCAAAGCTATGACTTGGAATTCCTAATTGCCTTCATCTAAGGCACAGTCCCTTTTTCAGCTTCAACAGCAACTGAGCCCCTGGAACTAAGCAATATTTCACTCTAAGAATGATTTTGTATAGAGTTTATTTTTCCTTCTTTAAAAGATGAAAGCATCATTCTTTTGTGTTCTCATACTTCCCTGAGTTTTCAGTGGGTATTAGGTGTCCCTAACTCTCCTCTAACTGCTCTGTGAGGCAAAGCTGTTGTCAGCTCTGCTGGAGGAGGCCTTAGGACTGGGTGTATAAGCAAAGAATTCAATCACAAAACATGGATGTTAACCTAAAATCCTCACTTCTCTGCAAACACAGCAGAGAAGAGACATCTGTCTATACTACAAGCAGTACTTGCAGCTTTGACAAAAGATTAAATGTTCCACGCTTTACATATATTTTAATTACATCTTCAAAGTTTATAGTTATGTATCCCTTTTTAAGAGCCATGTGAGAAGAGATCTCTCCTGCTTTCAACGCATCATACAAAACCTTTACTTACAGAACATTCTTTAAGATATTTTTTCCTTTATACTAAAATCAGTCATCCATAAAATACGTAAATCATCTCAGTGTTCTCCACACAGTCTCTTTCCCAGTAATTCTTATCAGGCATATAAAAATTTTGTCTACATTACAAGTGTTCTAGGAGTGAGTGCAGGAATAGAAGTAGTGGGAGGTGTGCTGGATGCCTTGGCTTTTCTCACCTCAGATGCTCCAACAACTATTTTTTTAGCAATGCTTGAGCCAGGCTTCAGCAGCACCTTCATGAAACCGCTAACAGAAACAGCCGAAATGGAGAAGACTTACGGCCAACAAGTATTGCAAGGAAAGTAGAGACCAAAGATCCCCAATGCAAAGGAATTAAAACTTCAGATTTAAAAATACGGTTGTAGGTATTTTTGTTTTGGTTTGGTGGGGTTTGTTTTGTTTTGTTTTAAGGGAGATTTGACTTTGGTAAAATAGAGAAAAACCCAGTCAAATTGACAAGCAGGGATTATTTAAGAGAAGTTTGATGGATGCTCTCAAATACCTCTTCCAATGATATATAACTTGCCATTCACTAGTGTTGCACAATATTTTGCAAAAGCAAAGGCTCATTCAGCTCCCATTAAGTCTGAAACTCAGGTGCCTACATCTAAACTAGATATCCATAGTCTAATTATAGTATCCAACTGAGAAGGCTATTCAGCTCACCCTGAAGCAAACATTGCCTGGCTGGTCAGTTAAACCATTCTGTAACTACAGTGAAAGTTTGGCTCCAGCTGTCACTCAGCCATACAGCTTTTGTATTACAGATGAAAAGGACAAAAACCCAAACAGTATTTTTTGAAAATAAGCAGCTGAAAGAGCACTTAAAACAGGGGAAAAAAGTTTTTATACATGAGAACTGACCTTAAGAGGTAGTCAAAAAAACCTACAACCACACCTCTCAAATATTGTACAATTTGGTCTGTATGCAAACGTAAAGAGAAATGTTGTATCTTGTATGTGATAGCATAAGAAAAGACAATGCTGTTTCTTTTTAATTGAAATCATGTCTGAGCGATTTTTGTACAGTATCAGCATGCTGGCAGTGAGAGCAGAAAGCAAGCAGAAGTTGATCATGAATAAAATGCAGTTTAGTTGTGCTGGGTTCCTTAGCTGAAAAAACAAAGCAAAACTAAACCAAAGACCTCAGCTTACTCATAAAATGAGAGCTGCTGCCCCCACCTCCAATGTAA
>NW_009200957.1:0-13653 GCF_000690835.1 Fulmarus glacialis | reverse complement strand
CTGCTTTGGGTTTGCCAACCCAGGCAGTAAATTCTTTGTAACCACTGTTCAGATTAAACAGCCAACTAGATCTAGCCTCTGCTCAGAAAAGCAGGCAGAGAAAACTCTGCCACAGGAGGGTATCAACATTCTTTTTCTTCATTGCTAGAAAACACATTTGTGTCAGGGATACAGGAAGGTGGTTGCTGTTTTATAAAGTACACGTACATTTGCAACTTGGAAATGATAAGTTGAATATAAAAAATCATTAAGCCAAACTGGTATACACAGGCCAGGAGCCTATGCAAAGCAACATGAACAAACACTTCCATTCTCCGAGAAACTGATTGATAGTAGCCTGCAATGAACTTGTTATTAGAGAGAATGAAACACAAGGTACAGAAACTGTAATCAGAAAGATGGAGTGAGTACTGCATAAACAATGAAGGAGGAGCAGGATTCAGTTTTAAATCTGCTGCAATACAAATCAAAACAAGCATCTGTTTAGAACAGCACTGAATCATCATTGAAATTTTATGACCCAGCAGTCAAAAGCAAAGAAAAATGTTATTAGCAGTTGCCTACTTCCCTTTGCAAGTAATCCTGCATAAACAATAGCTGCATGATTTAAAAATAAAAATAAATAAATAAAAAAAACACCTCGGACAACTTTGGCAGATCTAAAATACACAGATAAAATTGTCTTACAATCAGTTGCATGAAGCATTTTCCTAAACTTAAATTGGGGCAAACTGTTAAGACTTAATTAGAAAACCCTGGTACTTTTGAAAAGGTTTTCTCCATGTGATTTAGAAAGCTTAAATCTGTTTTTCAAAGCAATTCAAATGCTCAGGTGTTCCTGAAAGTTTGCCTTGAGATTTTTGAACATACCAGTAGGATCTGCAATGACCAGTTACCACATAAAGAACATATTCGTACAACTCGCATAAATCAGCTCAGTCCCAAAAGTTTCTAGCTGACTGCACCATTTAAGAGCTTGCTAGGGCTCTCTAGGGCATACGAAGATTTCACATGTGTACACTACAAATGCCTCACAAAGGTCACAAAGCAGTCATAAATTTCAAACGACAGCATTGTACTCTTGGCACTTCAGAGCTGCAAGCTATTCAGCTGCAAGTAATATATATCTTTTAACATAAAACAATCAGATTACAATTTATCTGCTATGTCTCCAGCTATAAAGATTTTTAAACTCTATACTTAAAAAATGTTAATGGCATTACCCATGGGAAACCTTATAACTTCATAATATCCAGGAGCTTCTGTTCTCTTCACAGGTTCCATGAAGGGCCAAGCGCTTTGATGGCTCTTTGATAAAGAAAAAAGTAAGGTATCTAATATGGAAACTCTATATTGGAAATCATTTAAAAATCTTTACAGAAGGTAAACTAGAACTAGCACTCACCTTCACCTGCTGCAGGATGGTTTTTAATGTGCTGTAAAGTTGATCTGGATCCTTGGGCTCCTTACTTGAAAGAAAATATGAATACAAAAAGATTAGCTTGAATCCCTATCTTCATTACTATGACATGCATCTTACCTAAAATCAACCCCAAAGTTTCAAGCATTTTATGGAAGAAATAAAATTAAAAACAAACAAACAAACAAAAAAAAAAATCAACAAAACCCAACACCCCACCCCCACCCCCCCAAAAAAAAAAAAACAACCAAACCCACTTAAGAACTCATCCCTTGCAGATTATTTATCTATTTTCCAATGGATGGAAGGAAATATCAAACGACATTATTTAAAGACTTTTCTCAAAGGAATCTCCAAACTGCTTCATCATTTTACTTTGTGCAGCACTTACCCTCTTTCTTTTCCGCTTGGTTTCCAGCCAGTCTCTCCTATACACCAACAACATGAGAGATTACATGAGAGCTACAGTAGGTCTAAACATTAACTGAGTTATTGCAACTCTAAAAAGATAAGCCATTTCAGCACTGCTGCAGTAAAATGGGTTTGTTTTAATAAAAGCTACTCCTAATAAATAACACAACCATCTAGCCTACAGACCCATTCAATTTCCTACATGTCTCTTCCTCCAAACTGCTGAAAAGATTCTAAAATATTCCTACATGAAACACACATTTTTTCAATAATTCAATGCATATTTTACCACAACCTCTGTAAAGTATAATGATGTCAAAGTTATCCAATTTGATTCCCTAGGGACAGAGAATAAATTGCAGAAAAGCACAGTAGAAAAAAATCCCCCAAAAGATGATACTTAAATATTCTAATTCTGTTTTGTCCTGTAAGTCCATGTTTAGCACAGAACAAATCCTTGTACAGGACTGCAGTGCGTAACAGTGCTGCCAAAGGGAAATTGCTGACTACACTGAGATACAAATCAAAGAGGGATCACATAAATAAAATTACACACAAGTACATAAAAGAGCATCAGCCTGGGATGCCTTGGGGAAGTCTCAAAGACAGCAATTGTACTGGAAAAACAACAATCTTCATAGAAATCAAATCAACAGACCAAAACAATTACATTTTAATCAAAAAGAAATACGTGACTACACTAGTATTTCTAGTCTTGGACCTTTCTTGGGCTGTTCTGCTTGTGTTCTACATTAAAACAGGATGATACATACTAATTCCAGGAATGCTTTCTATAGGAATCTGCCGTACTCCATCTTTGAAGCAAGAAAGGCCAGGATAAACTTTTCGTATCTGAGCTTGTTTCCTTTCTATGAGCTTTTTAATGATCTGTAATAAAGCAGGAGAGAAAACAAAAAATAATTAATTTGCTCAAAAGTAACCCAAAGGATTAATGCAAAGCTGTGATGATCAGAAACACTCTCGCTTCCTAATCTTATGGTCCTTATAGATCCCCTAAAGCTGCTAACAGGGGTGAGCTATCTGGTTCACTGATTCTGCAAATGAGGCTACCAAGCATCTCAGCTGCCTATTTAGGCACAAATCTGGAAGAAAAGGAGTCATTGCTTGCTGTATTGATCACAAGCAGCACAGCTCCTGGGAAGGTGGCAGCAGAGGTAAGGAAGGAAATTTCCTGGAAGCAGATTTGGGAACTGGCTCTAATTCTAACAGCTGGTGCTTCTGAACTGCTTCAGCACAGCCTGGTCAGAAATTTCAAGGCACATATTGAATGCACAAATTTCAAGGCACATATTGAATGCACAAATTTCAAAACACATATATGTTCATATTCCAAAATTTTAGAAATACCTGTTCACTTCAAAGTCTCCATATAATTGTAGGAGTTGCTTAGATAACAGTCAGAGATACTCTTACTCTTTCGAGGAAGTCAGAATGATGCCGCTCTTTGGAACCAATATTCTGTTCTGCTTGTAAATGCCAGAATAGGCTTTCCCAATTCTGAGGTACACTCTGTTCTGCTTTGCAACCTCATTACCTCAATTCTAAGTAATTTGCTCTGGTGCTCTTGATACACACTTAGACATTTACCTAAGCTTTGTGTGTCCTGAATATATCACTTGCAAAATGGCTTACTTCATAACTGGGAGTAAACAAATGCACAGCCACTCAGACCAGCACAGTTTGTGAGACCATTTTCCTTGGAAATAATAAAGATGGACATACTTTTATTTTTAAGGACCTTCACTCCCCCACACATAGTATTTTCTCTCAAAGAAGAGGAAAAGAAAAAAATCAGACTTTCAATAGAGGTTGCAAATGTTAAGAGAAATACAGTATACAACACCACCATGGCCAGATTCCAGCGTAACGTCAAAATATTTTGAAACTAATTGTTAAATCCGCCTTAAACCCTTCTTACAATTTAGGAATTAGTGGCTCTTCCTGATTAACACAAGCTGTTCAGTCAGTAACACTGATTACTCACAAGTCAGCGGGTCACGAAGCTTTGCATAAAGGGATTTTTCATATTTTTCAGGATGACTGTAAATGAGCTTCAAATCAGGCAGTGCAAATTCACAAATGGTGGTCTGTGACCGTTACCCAGTGTCAGGTGACATGGTGTTAGCAGCCATAGGCAAATACTCTAATTCTTTAAATAAAAGCTTACATCCTATGAAAAGCTTCACTTCTAAAAGGACAGGACTAGAAAAGTCTGATGCCAATGTACTGGCCAATACCAGCAGCAAACCAAATCAGTATGCAATCCATACTGTCAACATTCAAAATTCTACTTATGTCCAGGTATCATCTTCATTGCTTTTGATTTGAGCAGACAAGTGAACGTTCTTCATAAAGCTGCAGACTGTGAGGGCTATTTCTAAATTTCCTTGGAACAGGGAGAATAAAAAGCCTGATCTGTGTTTTGAGTGTCAAACAGGCAATCCTAAGATGCACTTCCAAAGGTGTAAATATTTATTCTCAGAAAAGATACAACAGCATAGATCAGTGTATAACAACAGCTTTCTTTCTAATAATGGTAGACATGAGATGTCTGGAGGACCAAGGCACTTTATCTCCAAGTGGACTGTCTCCAAGTGCTTTGGAACAATATGGACATCCTACCAAATGAGAGAGTGAAGAATGCAAAATAACATGTGCTAATAAAGCAGTTCCAGAGCCAAAATCTTAAAAACTACCTTAAGTTTTTGGGAGTGACATGCTGATGGTTTGGGCCTGGAACTGTATTACTGCAGTTAAGCATGCCTGAGATGTAACAGGCTACAAGAGACATGTCCGCTATCTGCCCACCCTGACAACATCCCATCCCTGAGGGGAAGGTGCTATGTCCAGCAGTAGACTGGGATCTGAAGAGTAACCCAACCAAGCAGACATGAGAGGGAAAAAATTATGATCTATGTTGTATGGATGTATGAAAACTTTCCCAATGAGTGAAGTTAAGAAACCTTGTAAACTAAATGTATAGCACTCAGGATTGTCCTTCTTTCTGCAAGCATGGGCCAAATAGTTCTATTGCAAGGAAAATGATTGTTCCACAAAGAAGCATTTTAACAAAATAAAAAGTCATGATATTTGACCAACCTTGAAAGAACAAATTATCCTTGTAATTTGTGTTTCTTTAAAAACCCAGGAAGGTATTTAAACACAACTGGAAACATCTTAATTATTTTGCTAATAAACTGCCTTATTATATGGAATATTATTATGGACTAAATAAAGAACATCCCACATAAATTCCAAAGAGGGACAGCCTGGAATTTAAGACAGCCCACCCTTGATTTGTATATTAAAACAGTGGCAGAAAAAATAATCCTCTTTCTTTCAAGTAAAATACAGGACATGCAGTACAAACACTCCATTCTGCAGTACAAACACTCCATTCAAAAGTCACTCAAACGAACACTACTGTCATTGGGGGAAAAAAAGAAAAAAATTGACAAAGCTGCAGAACAAACCAATCTCACAAGATTTTGTTTAGTTACCGTCTATGACAAAATTTAGCTATGAAATACTCCTCAAAAGATCAGTACTTTTCAACACTTCTGTTATCGTAAAGTTAATTTACGATTATTTAATTTAATGCTTCAACTGCAAAAGTCTGGCACTGGGACTTGAATGAAAGAATTATTCTAACTAATAAAAGTATACATTGCAATGTTTCAAGCACCAAAGCAAAGAAGAGAGCTAACCTGGCAGTGACTGAATTGTTTCTAAACATCTGAACGGATTATAATGTTCAATGTTTCATTTCAGCCTTTACCTCTTTTTGCTTTTTAATGATGACAGAAAATTCCGTGTAGGGGATCCTTGGATTTAATTCACATCCCATTAATGTGGCACCCTCATAATCCTTGATGTAGCCAACATATTTTGCTTTTGGTACTTTAATATCTTTGGAGAAACCCTGAAGAAGAAAAAAACTCAAGTTGTCATGATGCCATTTTTCTTTTACTTTTTTTTTTAACTGAAATGCTATGATGATTTAGAACCAAATTCATCATAATGTTAAAATACAGACAACACAACGGAAAGAATTACAGACCATGGTTCATAGTGTTGCAAACACCTTCTCATGGGAGTCACTTGATACAATAGTTAATTGCTTATATGTATAGGAAAAGAAGCGAGATAGGGGAGATGAAGAGATGGATGAAAAGATTTTTACTGTGGACAAATTTCCTGGATTTTTCCAAAAATTTGCTATTTTAATATTAAAGGATGCCAGTCCTGTAGTTATTAGTCAAGGGAAGTTGCTGTTGAAGTCGATGAGATGACAGTAATTTTATAGCCAGAAAAAACAATGATTTTTTTTTTTGCTTTTGTATTTCAAGTGAAAAAATAAGATAACAAATCCTATTAAAAGTTCCAAAGTTATACTAGAGCCTTCATACAGTTCAAAAGTTAATTGAAAAACAAACCCACAAAAGAATTAACCAAGACAATAAAAAGCAGTGTAGGACTCTCACTTTGGCTGCATTTTATTCTTCTGTTACAGTGGTATCTATGAAACCTCAGTAAAAATCAGGAATCCAACCAGGACTTCCGCCCCACAATTCATCACCAAAGGCTTCAGACTTACATGGAGAGTACACTGAGCACCTTCAAATTGGGGAAGGGACATTTCAGACGTGAAAAGGGTCTGTCTGCACAGACCTGATAGCAGTATCACAAGCCCAGCTTTTATGCATTTTGAACGTGTGAAGAGCAAATTGTATCGGTTTTATATACAGAATCATAGAACAGCTAAGGTTGGAAGGGACTTAAGGAGGTCATCTAGCCCCATCTCTGTTCAGAGCAGGTCTCATCAGATCTGGTTGCTCAAGGCCACGTCCAGTCTTGAAGACTGCCAAGGACAGAGATTCCACAACCTCTGGGGGCAACATTTTCCAGTATTTCACCACCCTTAGAACAGGCAGGGAAAAAAAAAATTTCCTTCTATCTAGTTGCAATTTCCCACGATCCAACTTGTGTCTGTTGACTCCATCTTCACTCTATTGTCTGACCAGATAGTGGACACCTGTTTAATCTATCAAATCTGTTTTGACAGATTAGACATTGCAATCTTTCCTGAACTTGAACCTCATGCTTCAAATCAGGAGGAGCTGTGAGCACGGTCAGGTAAGTTCTAGTCTGCCACAGGTATGTCTTGTCCTTCTTTACATGTCTTATAGAATCAGTGAAGGAATTGAATGAACGAAGAAACAGCCAACCCATATTCGACTGGTTTTTAGAGGTGACAAGTTATAGGCTATACCGTGCACCTATATTCAGATGATTCCGTCAAAGTAAAATGCATTATAAGCCATTATCATTACACAAGATGTGCATTTCGCATTACGCATTTTATCCAACTACTTTGTCACATCTAGTTGTTCAGTTCATTACTGCTAGATGTTAACTTCTTGCACCAAGTAATTTCTTACATTGACTTACTTGTTTTTTGAAGTAGCCGATAGCATATTCATCTGCATACGTAAGAAAGTTGAGAATGTTATGTTTGATGTGGTACTCCTTCAGATGGTTCATTAGGTGAGTCCCATAACCCTGTGTGAAACGTATGAGGAAAAAGCCATTACAAAGCCTTTGGGGACTGCACATACTAGAAACTGTGGACTGAGGGTTATCACAGACTGTTTTTCAAAATGCAGTCTTTCCTCTAGAACCAGTTTTAAAGATTTTCTCATAACTAACTTGGTGAGGCGTACGCAAGTTCAAAACGTTTTCAGCTTTGTAAGGATATCTTTGTGACCCAGCAGGCAACACAAAATATCACAGCTTCTAGCATCTGATTCACTTTTAATCTAAAAGAGACCAAAACCTAGACTCTCTCTAGTCTAAAGTGTAGCTCTAAAGAGGTACATTGTCTTGGAAGTTGTAATTCAAGGTGCACACATTTTTTTTTTCCTTTTAAGTTAGATATCAACTATTAATAGTCACATATTTGACTAATAACAAAACTACATCTTTTGTAATAATAGGGCGTCCTTTCTTAGCCATTTCACTTCTAAACTGCAAAGCAGTAGGAATACTGAAATGACTCCTTCTAGAGGAACCCGTTCTGAGATGAGATCTCTGTTTTATTGTGTTCTGTGCACCTGTAGCAGAAACAGCCTCTGCCTCAAAGGATTTATAATCTGAACTTATCATAGGGCATAAAAGAGAATAGTGAAACAGTTATTACCATAATAAGCAGCAGAAAATTATTCAGTCCACAATCGAATAAATAGCTATGCCTTCTGACTGCACACAGGAATAATTTCCATTTTCATTCAACCCCAAAGTAAACAAAAGGTTCCATCTATTCACATTTCCAAGTAAGCTAGTCTTCTCCTTCTGCTGTGAGATGAAGAAATGTAAAATAGACAGGAAAGCTCATAATAATGTGTTGTTCCTGCATATGTTCCGATTTTAACATCATGGAGACTAACTGGATACTTACAGAAATATACATGGAATCGTTTTGGGTACTCTGTTCTTGAAAACTGGGGAAATTTTTACATATGTACATAAGCCAGAAAAATAAATTAGAAAGTATATACTTCTGATTTAATTCACAATTTAATAGCACCAAACATGGAAATAGCCAGATAAAAGCAAGTTAGGTAAGTGCTGAAGCTCAATACAAAAAATTTAGTAGTGACACATTTTCTTTAAAATCCTACTAATCTAGGTACAAAATTTGTGCAGTAGTCTTTCCTTTCTGGCTAGTGTTTGGAGCATCTGGTATTCAGATCCCATATTCAAAATTAAGAGCTCATATGTGTAATAGTAAGTACCTCTGAATTTGAGGAAGCTCTTAAAGCCATATGTTCACTTGTTAAAGTGGCACACATCATGCACGGCATCAAATACAAAGAAGTGGTTTGACAACTGACGATTGGTTAAGTGGTACAGCATTTCTTAGAACTCAAAAGTACTCAAGATAATGAAGAGACTTTCTAATTGCAAATTTGAGTTCTCAAATTCTTTGAAGAGGACAAAAACTCTGAACCAAAATTTTTAATGAAAAATGTTTTCCTTAAATGCAAGCTAGCAGTACATCAGCTAGCCAAGCTCCTCACTTCCCTTCTCATCAGCAGGGTGAAAGGAACAGCATATGAGAGACTGACATTTTATTTACGCCTGAAACATTGCAATTCATTCCAGTAATTCCAAAGCATCTAATCTCTGACAAAAAAATGTCAACTTTGTGTCTCAAAGAAATGCCAGCAATTAGGATGACAATTACTTCAAACATTTTCTGCTGACCTATTATTTTTATAACCATCACAGGATTTATTCATTCTCACAAACGCTTGCCAAAAGGAAACTAAGCCATGTACAGGAAAATGTAAAATAATTTTGTAACATGGGATCAAACTATCTCAAAAACAATCCAACTTTTAAATATCACATATGAAGGAAAACAGTACCCATATTTCTTACTCCAACCTCAAATTGAATTAAAATAGGTATTTATTTTTCCCAAGAGTAGGCAGTTCACCCATGTGTGAACATTTAGTTTTTCTCAGTTAACTGCTGGTAGGGGTCACCTTACTCAGACAGGAATGTGGGAAGGCAAATTTTCAGAAATAGTCAACTGATACAGTGAGGCGCCCAGAGGGTAACAGAAGAAATTGTGCGTTATGTGTGCGTATACAACCTAGGAGGCACTCTGATGGGTCAGATTTATTTGCTCTATTACATTCTGAAAGGTTATTCCTAGAGAATCACAATGTACCTTTGGCAGTCTAACTTGTGTAGTGCAGTTGGTTGTTTTAGTAGAATGAAAACACCTTCTATGAATTAGTCAAGCTTAGAATAGACATAACTTAAGCATATTCCGTTATTGTTTGCATTTGCTAAAACACTTTGGATACTTTTATGACAGGTCACTGCTAAGTGCAGGGGAATGTTCCTCTCTAACACCAGAGTTGAATAAAATCAAATATAACCCAACTACTAACAGTTGTCACAGGCTTTCAATCCTACTGTATAACCCTTCCATACCCAGAGCTCTTCCCTTCCAAACAGGGCACACAATTTCTGCAGGTTCAACTGCTACAAACTCTGAATTAACCCACATCTCAGTTCTAACAGTTTCAACTGAAAAACATAAAGCTACAGCACCATCTAAAGGCAAAATCCTGAATCAAATGGTCATAGTTAGATCTACCTGCAGTCCCTGGGAAAGCGGGAGGAATCTCCTGTATTCATAGTGCTCTATATTCTTCCAGCACAGCTGCTAATTCTCAACACTCAGAGAACACTTTCTGAAATTTACTCATTAAAGAGTGTATAGAATAGGCCATGTGCTTATTCCAAGATGCAAAACTATACCTAATTTTTTTTTATATATCTCATTTTCATTGAAGTCATGTAACGCCACAAAGTGAACACAAATTACTGTCACACACAAGCAATACTTATTTCAGTCAATCATGAGGTGTTACACTACGCAGAGAGGCAACTGCTGGAGACAGAGGAGCGAATAGTCCAAGAATGGGAGACTACTGGCCACTATTGTGTTGAGAAAGGTTTTATTTATTTAATTAATTACAAGTAATCCTACTATTATGAGGCAATAATTTAGACTGATGAGTCTAAATCGGCACATTTGTTTAGTTTTTCTGTGTTATATTCAGAATCAGTGTAACTTTCAAACTCTGTTTCTGTTTGGCAACTCAGCAATATATTCAATGTGACTAACAAAATTAGGAGCATATGCAGTAGTGAATGGGACTCAAATACCTTTAATAAACTCTAGTAGAGAATTATTTTTACCTTGACTTGCTCATTGGAAGTCACAGCACAGAAAACAATCTCCGTAAATCCTTGGGAAGGGAACATCCGGAAGCAGATACCACCGATAACACGACCATCTTTTATTAACGCAAGGGTCTTGTGTTTCCTGAGACAAAAATAACAGTCACTTTAATTCATGTACGTAGTACATAAAGTGCCATTACCTTCCTTTTTTTAGAAACTTGATTCACTTCTTTCCATGATGCTAATGCAATTGTATATGCCTCTGTTAAGTTAGCTGCTTGTATCTACAGAAGAGTTGCTATTTTAACATCATGCTTTGAATTTACCATAAAATTCGTCATTCATGCAGCAAGGTCCTGGCCTTGCCAAGTACTCCTAGATACTAGGGTAATGCCCTATAAATAAGAGTTTTATTGCTTTCATCGAATCTATTGCTGACAGTTATGCCACTGCGCAGTTCTCAGGATGCTTTTACCCTGACTAAATTAGAAATTAATGGAGTTACAGGACAGCAAGTCCTTTCTAAGGGATTCCTATTTCCTTGCATGCACTCTCTATAGCTAAGATATCAGTTTCAAATGCAGCTGATGAAGCAAGAAATGATATTTCTTATTTCTAATCACCCACTCCTAGTGGAATGAAGACCAGAATAAATATCCATATCTATTGCACTTACATTGACTGCCAGGAAAGACAAAACGAGGTGCAATCTGAACTCGTGTCAAGGATTAAGAATTTTAGTGTAATCCTCAAGGTCTGGAAAGATTTATACTGCACCTGCTCTCTAGATTATTCAATACATGATATCATATAAATTGTATAAACAATACAGTACATTTACAGAAGGTATCTTTTTGGGGTGAAAGGTTGGTGCCAACAGTGAGCCCCTACTAAAAAAAGGTAGTCTGAAGAGTAGTTATATTTTATGTACCATCGTTGAAGGAGATTTTATACATTTTATATGTTCTTCTTTTTCTTGTACTTATTTTGGTGCTTTTTATTTGTGGAATGACAGCAACAATGTAGTAGCTTAAGCTTTTAATTTTGTTCACTCATGTTTGAGTTGTTTAAGCAACAAGATTCAGTAAGGATGGCCATTTCGGAAATAAGAACATTAAAGGCAATAATAAGTAAGGTAATTGCTGAAAGAAATTTGGGAAGAGAAGTGTTGGGCTCCAATATCTCACACTTAACGTAGGTTTGTGTATACCCACTACTCAGCATAGGTCTCCAGTGTGTGTCCCTGGAGATTCACGGCAGATGCTGGGCTACTCTGAGGTGTCCAGGCAATATGCTTCTTTTCCTTTGGGTCAACTGTTTGCCTCAGGCACATAAAGAAGGGCATTTTCTTGCTGTAGCAATATCCATACCTCTTTCTCAAGCACAGACCGCTCTCTAGACAGACACCTCTACTGAAGAGCACTTAAAGTACCAGCAGTTCCTCTCAGCTACTAGAAGAGTCTTTCCCAATAAGAAATATGGGAGAAGACCACGACTCAACACCACTACTTCAGAATTTCGCTTTGATGTTCGGTTATGAGGGAACCCGACTTCTTCAACCAGTAGCCTCTGCTTGAGATCACAGTGCTGCTAAGGCTCCTAAACTCAGACAAGAACCCGGTGCTGCCTCTCTCTCTCCCAACCGAACGGCGTTTGCCCCCATGTAGGAGAGGTGAAAGAGTCTGGACTGGTGCTGGCCCTCACGAGACAAGTGCTGTTTCCCTCTGAAGAACCCAGGAGAAGGCCCCAGGATCAGCCTCCTGTGCCTGGAGACCAAAGTCCTGCCCAACAGTCCCCAGCACTGGGCTGTTTGTGCTTCAGGGATGGCACAGACCCAGCAGCAGCAGCGTTCGCTGGCACCGAGAAAGTATTGCCGAGGGAATGCTAGTCAGCCTAAAAGCAGAGAAAATGGTTCCAGAAATGTTTTCATAACTGCTGCAGCTATAATACCGGGCACAAAGACAGACGCTGATATCACCGGTGGTGGAGAAAGGCTCTTGCAGAAACCAGGCTGTGTAGTTGGCTGTGATCGGCTCAGTCAGAGCTTGTCGAGGTCTCTGCTGACACACAACAACGAGCCCGCAAGCATCCTCCACTGTGAAGTGTTGCGGTCAGTACAGCAAAACCCTAGGCTATGACTGGGCATGGATCGTTCAGAGGCAGAAACTTTGGGAGAACATACTGGTCAAAAGGAAGCAGACTCTACAGGAAACACAATGGTGGAAAAGTGGACACTTCTGAGGAGAACCTCCCTTCGTGCTTGAGCAGCTGAGGCACAATTCAGTCAGGACACTAGGGTAGGTGGAGGACCATGTGCATGCAACCTGTGGATGCCGCTAGAGCCAATGTGTCTCTTTTCAAGTGCCTGCAGTGCAGAGCTGCACCCAAAGCAAGACACAAAACTCGCACTGATAAAGAGAAAAGCAATGTGCTTGGGTGAGGAGTGATTTCTCCCATGCTGATTTAAGTGCTGCTGTTCTTCATAAATCCTACAAGTTCTTCTCATTGAAAATCTGCTGCCATTTGGTTCACAATCTCCACAGACAGAGGATGGAGCAGCCTGCAAGTTAGTATGGGCCTGGAAACCACTAATAAGCGCCATAATTACTTTCTGACTTTCAGTTCTAACACTCGAAAGTACAAGATAGGTAGGAACCTTCCCCACAGGCCCACGTCCCTGTATTGGGTTTGCGTGGCAAGGTTTTGGTAGCAGGAGGACTACAAGGGTGACTTCTGTGAGGAGGTGCTAGAAGCTTCCCCCATGTCCAACAGAGCCAATGTCAGCCGGCCAAAGACCCCCCTGCCGCTGGCCGAGGCTGAGCCCATCAGCGACAGTGGTAGTGCCTCTGGGATAAACATATTTAAGAAGGAAAAAGTTGCTGCACAAAAGCAATTGCAGATGGAAAGAGGAGTGAGAATCTGTGAGAGAAACAGCCCTGCAGACACCAAGGTGAAGAAGGAGGGGAGGACGTCCTCCAGCCACCGGAGCAGAGATTCCCTTGCAGACTGTGGTGAAGACCATGGTGAGGCAGGCT